>NW_022196897.1:117391115-117395300 GCF_008632895.1 Mastomys coucha
CTCTCCCTCCAGCCCTCTCTCCCTCCCTCTCTTCCTCTCCCCTCTCCATAGCTGAGTTATCTGTAGGGGTCTCCTTTGGGAGCTGCCGCCATCAGACTGGCCTATGGCCATGTCTATGAGCATTTTCTTTACTGGGCAGCTTGGCCTGGGCTGTATGAGAGAGGTAACAGAATGTGATCTTGGAGCATAATCTACAGCTGCTACTTTACAAAACCCACACCATCCCTAACTGCCCTCCATTTGTCCTTTCACTCACAGAGAAATGGAGTCCCCCGTGCCTCATAAAGGAACTTCTGCAGCAGACAGAGACCATTAGAGAAAACGCACAGTACAAGTGCAGAGTTGCGGAGCCCAGACCCATTTGATACATCTGAAGCCCAGTGCTGCTCCTAAGCCTCCAGGTCACAAAGATTGTACAAGTCCAGGGAACAGGGTGTCTGCTGTGACATTGTTTCTCTTAGGGATACCAGAATCTAATGCCTCACCAATATGGCTGCCTTAGCATGACCTAAGCAAGGACAACCTCAACAGACAGACATGCAGACAGGTGGATAGGGGAAAGCTCACAAGGCCTCAACCTTAAACAGAGAACTATGGGCAAGTAAAGAAAGCTGAGAGCAGGAGGAACTGCCTTCCCCAGGGAAGAGCTCACCAACTGGTCATCCTTTACCATACAGGTAACATTACAGAAACTGAACAGGGTGTGTGTGTGTGTGTGTGTGTGTGTGTGTGTGTGTGTGTGTGTAATATACATCTAAACATAACAACAATTATGGAAAAAAGAGACCATGAATTTGAGAGTACAAATGGGAGTGGTTTATGGGAGGTTTTAGAGGAGGGGCAGGGAAGAGGGAAATAATATATTATATCTCAAAAAAAATGATTAAAGTTCTAAAAAGATTCTTTGGTCCTCAGGGACAGATACATAATTTAACAAACAAGAAAAAGAGCCTTTTACTGATGTAACAAACTTCAAGGAAGGCAAGAGACCTTGTGTGGTGGTGTATACCTGTAATCCCAGATGAGGGATGCTGAGGCAGGAGAGTCTCCAGTTTAAGACTAGCCTGTAGTATATGACAAGACCTACCAGGAGAGAGAGAGAGAGAGAGAGAGAGAGAGAGAGAGAGAGAGAGAGAGAGAGAGAGAGAGAGAGAAAGAGACAGAGAGAGAGAGAGAGAGAGAGAGAGAGAGAGAGAGAGAGAGCCCAGTTCTACCCATTTCACTCCCAACCATTACCTCTGCTCCTCAGGCTGCCTCTCTCTACAAGACAGACCCATGACAATGGCACTACCTCACGTTCCTAGTTCAGCCCAACAAGTAAAGGCCTTGTTACTTCACTCCGAGTGTATGGGAGAGTGTGCTAACTAGTGTTTTCTGATACTCTCCTGGCCATTGATTTTCAGTTTATTTTTCTAATTACCCAGTGTATTCCAGTGTGACAGCTCATCTTACTGCCATTCTTAAAGCAAGCGTGGTAGTAAGCGCCATGCTGATCTTTGACCTTTATCATGCCCTCTCTGTCAATACTCCATCTTGCATGGCTTTTATGTGCTCTGGACAATGACTCTCTTCATCTTGGGTTTTCATTTAAGCTTAGTTCTTTTCTCTTGATCATTTATTATAAGAGAGAGGCCAAAGCTTTTCTTACCAAACGCTGGCTGATATTTGCCAATGAGAGGGATGCTTGTGTTGGTACCAAACACATCTTTCCTCACAAAAGCGTATTAAGTAACAAACCCTGTGCATGTCATTGGCCAATTTCCACCCGTGGTTCAGATGGTCCTCAATGCCTCTGGCCTTGCACAATATGAAACTGTAACACCAACTCACAATGCCATTGTCTTCTCCGCTTTGCCCACTTTAATTTGCCAACTTCTTCCTCGTTCATTGATGGTGATTAGAATTTGACAGACTGTTGTTGAGATCCATCTTTCTCTGTGGCTCAAGCTGATCTGGAATTCGCTATCATTCCAGCCCCAGCCTCCCAGGTGCCAGGATTAAAAGGGTGCACTGCTGAGCCAGCTTGTCAGTCATTTTTTTAAAATGGCCTCCTGTTTTCGTGTCATACTTTGTAAACCCTCATCCCCTTGAGGTTATGAAGGACATTTAAAGGGTGACCATTTATTTAGACTCCCACCTCTGGCTCTAGGATGTATGTTTATGGAAGACAAAGGACACAGCTGCGTTTGCAAGGTGCCAGGTGCCTACAGGTTTCACAAGTCCCATTATTTATTTGGTTTTGTTTTCCCCCAATGATTCAAAGCTACATTTTTAAAGTATAAGAAATGTCAAGGCTGGAGAAATGGCTCATCAGTTAAGAGCACTGACTGCTCTTGCAGAGGATCTGGGTTCAGTTCCCAGCAACCACACAGTCATTAACAACCATCTGTAACCTCAGTTCCAAGGGCTCAGGTGCCCTCTCCTAGCCTCCACAGGCATCAAGCATGCACATGGCACATAGAAATATGTGCAGGCAAACACTCATATGTATAAAATAAAATAAATATCTACTAAAATAAACATAACAACAACAATAATAATAATAAAGGAAAAACTATGTGCATGAGCCTGCCTTTTGACTCTCCTTTCAGATACCTCCCATTGATCTAATCTGCTCAAATACTTATAATTTCACAGCAGGTTTTAATATGTGGTAGAATTATCCTATCTCATGATTCTTCCTAGAAAAGGGTTTCTGGCTATTCTTTTTTTTTTTAATTGACCAATAACAATTGAGTGTATTTTGGGAGTACAAGGTTGCCTGGGCTGGCCATGAACTCATGGTCTTCCTGCTTCAGCCTCCAAAGGCTGGCATTATAAGCATGCGCCACCATGGCCCACTCGTGAATACAATGTAGGATAATCAAATTTAGTTTATATAGAAATCACTTCACATGGCTGTTTTTTGTAGGAAAAATATTTTGAATGTATTCTCAGTAACTTTGAAATATAGGATACCTAATTATTAGCTCTGCTCATCATGAGTTTACTGTGAAATACTCATGTTTTTGTAAACCTTAGAAGTAATAAACTTCATTCTCTCCTCCACAAATCCTTATGGGCAATTGCAATACAGCCCCCCCTTACGTCTTTACATTTTACTTGGCTATGTTTATGACATGGAGTCTTTCAGTCCGAGAATACATTGTGGTTTTTGTTTTGGTTTTTTTTGTTGTTGTTGTTGTTTGTTTTGTTTTGTTTTTGTTTTTCAAGACAGGGTTTCTCTGTGTAGCCCTAGCTGTCCTGGAACTCACTCTGTAGACCAGGCTGGCCTTGAACTCAGAAATATGCCTGCCTCTGCCTCCCAAGTGCTGGGATTAAAGACGTGCGCCACCACCGCCTGGTGTCTTTCTTGTTCAAGGCTACCCTGGTCTGCAGAGTGAGTTCCAGGGCAGCCAGGGCTACAAACAAGCAAGCAACAAACCAAAATCAAAACCCAACCCAACCAAACCAAACCAAACAAAACAAACAAACAGTCTTGGATGCCAAAGGGTGTGCACCTCCAGGTGGATGACTTGTCTCTTTCCAAATTTGCATGCAGGTGAGCCTGTTGCTTTTTTTAAAAGCATAGTGGTAGTGTTGGGGCTGGATGGAAATGTGTCCTACTAAGGGTATGTCCAGCAATCCCCTTTTACTTAGTACTTACTATCAGATTTAACATGCACATTTTCTAGATGCTTAAGAGAGACTCCATCGGACACTCTCAGGATTAGAGGTGAGGAGGACACATCTGTCCCAACACAGGGAGTAACTGGGACCAGTGGGACCAGGCACACAGGAACTCCACCAGCAGAGTGGTTTGGGCTCCTCCCAGTCTCTCTGGGCTGGTGTCCTGAGTGGACCTTGGGCGCAAGCTCTGCAGCCAGTCCCACAACACCCAGAGGAAGCTCCACTCCCAGGTGCTCTGACAATCTCAGGATCAGAGGTGAGGAAGACACACATCTGTCCCAACATCGAGAGTAACTGGGACCAGCAGGACCAGGCACACAGAAACTCCACCAGCAGAGTGGCTCAGGTTCCTTCTGGTCTCTCTGGGCTGGTATCCTGAGCAGACCTTGGGCACAAGCTCCAAAGCCAGTCCCACAACACCCAGAGGAAGCTACTGCACTCCCAGGTACTCTAACAAGCCCAGGATCACAGGATCCGAGAATCACAGGATCACAGAGACAGCTTGACTCTGAGGAG
>NW_022196897.1:117396855-117397350 GCF_008632895.1 Mastomys coucha
AGTGACAATTACCTTTTCTTAATATCTTAATATGAAAATTAATATTACCAACATATCCTAATTGATTGGAATCCAGAAATATGATGAATTAGAAATTTGTTGATTGTCATCCAATGGTCTCTCTAATTTGGTAATTGGAGAAATAGGTCCAATATTGTACAATCTATATATACTTTCATCTTGTTTGTTTGTGACAGTGTCTGGCTGTGTACAACATAAGGGTCTTGAGATCTTGCTTCTCCTATCTCAGCCTCTCTATTAGTAGTATTGTTTATTTCATGTTTTTACACTATACTATGGTTTTCAGAACAGCTTATATATTTCAAAAGTGTTTATATACTCAAGGGAGACATAGACAACTAACTTGGGAGGTGGCTTGTAGGAAAGAGAAAAACAGAGTGAGACTGAATGCTTTGCTTGACATTTATAGCTCTTGTATCAAGTTTGAAGAAGAGGACTTTATGAGTTACTCTTTCTCTGAGATGAATGCTTTTC
>NW_022196897.1:117398349-117401208 GCF_008632895.1 Mastomys coucha
TGTAACTTTTCTCATCATAATGCAATAAAAGTTAAAAAAAAGAGAGACTCCATCACATCTAGACCCTTGGGTTGAAACAAAATTAATCTCATTTTAATTAGTCTTAATATATATGTTCCAGGAATAGGGTACTAATGATCTTTCAAGCCTCATACAAAATAATATTTCCCTTATCAAACATTGTGAAGTTTAACAGAAAATTAAATGGAATAAACAGTCTATTTTGTGACAATAGTGTCCATAAATATCATAAGCGCATGTGATTATTGATATAATTAATAAAACTTATTTTATTTGTATTTTCACAAATTGTGAGAATTTTAGGTGAATCTGTCCCTTTTCATTTGGCTTCACCCTTGTGAGGATTTGAAATTTAAAACATTTATTTCATAATAATTTTGTACATTTGGGAACTTTAATATAACTTGCTAATATCTGGGTGAGGAATTATGACAGTAAGCTCTTGAATTTCTGACTCTGCACTACTCGCACTGAACACCTGGGGGCAGCATTGTAAAAGAAACCCAGCAAGGATCCTCCAAACCATGAAATGTTCATCCAATTAGACCCTAAGTTGAAGGAGGTCTGTCCTTGCCATTTCAGACTCTTCCCGGACTGTTTTTATTACGTGTTCCATGTATAAAAATCATGTAGTAATAAGCATCAGTAAGCATCAGTAATAAGCATTCAGTAAGAACTGTGAGAGCACTTTCTGATCTTGACTCAAGCTTTGCTCCTGACCATGTTATATTGAAACTGTAGCCTGCCCACAGGCCCGGCCCTCCAGCCGTTACCGCTCTCTGCTTCCTTTCCATAGTACAAATAGAACCCTAGCGTTCTTGAAAATTTCCTTCTTACGGTTTACTTCTTAGGGTTTCAGGTCCCTTTGGCGCCTGAAGTGTAAGTCCTCAGGTGACTGATTCATCCTGATATGTGAGTGTTAAGTTCTCAGGAGACTGTTTGTCCTGGTGTGTGTGTGTGTGTGTGTGTGTGTGTGTGTGTGTGTGTGTGTGTATGTATGTGTGTGTGTGCTAATATATATACCATGTGCCTGAGAGAGATGTACAGCAAGTGTTTGGTGAGTAAATGATTGTAAGAGGATAGGGTGCGGTGGGTTTTGTAATGATGATGGCCACGGTGTTGGAGGTGGTTATATTGGAGGTGGCAGTGGGTAAGCATAAGTGACAGCAGCTGATGCTGCTTATCGTCTTATGGTTGGCCAGGGTACTCTGGGAAGATGGAATCCAAACCTAAGACCAGATGACTTCTAGAAGGTTCTAGAGATCTCAACCTCTGAGAGAGCTTTGTCAGCATGTGAGCTTTGGCACTCAATTCCTAGGCTGTTGTAGGAAGGATTGCTCCTCATGTGCATGTATACACGTGTGCAAATATGCATACATGGGGTTGGGGCGCCACATTCCTTCCTGTCCCTCCGACGTGAGTGCTGTGAGAAGCCAGAAGGCACAGTCAGCTATCACTTGCTCAATTCATCGTTCCAGTCACAGCTGAGGCTCCAAAGAGAAGAAAACGTGTCAAACTTACAGATCAGCCCAGCACATGACTGGGTGAGGAGGTGCAGGCAAGACTGTGCCTGGCTTATGCCCAACACCAAACGCCCAGGAGGAGTGGCTTGCTTTATAGCCAAAGCTTTAAAGTGAAAAACTGAGCCAGCAGGGGGAGCTGGAGGGAGAAGATGGTGGATGGATATGATCAAAGTACATTATATAAATATGAAAATTTCAAAGAATAAAAGAATATGAAATACTTTGGAGGGGGTTTTTCTTTCCTATTTTTTAAGATTTATTTTTATGTGTAAGGTGTGTGTGTGTGTAATGGGGGGATGCTGCCTGTAGAGGCCAGGAGAGTGCATTGGATCCCCTAGAGATGGGGGTTGCAGGTGGCTATGAACAGGGCCTTCTGGAGAAAATGCAATGGTTCTTAGCCACAGAACCATCAGCTCTCAAGCCCCAAGGGAGGGAACTGTTTTTAAGCGAACCAGGTCTTTCCAAGGGTGACTGGCCACCAGGGGGAGGAAGTGTTTGAGGCAGGCAGAGTTGAGAAGGAGAATCACCAAGAGGGAAGCATTGTGAAATTCCATGATCCATTACTTTATATGCTAATTGAAAGCTAAATGAATTACTTAAAGAAAATTTTATTAACAAATGCACTCTACTGGTGAGCTGCAGGGCTGGCTGGACTCCTAGAACTCACACCAGACACTAAGAAGCCTGCCTGCCATCCCTACTCAGACGCCTTAGGATTTTCAACATAGCACAGTCACCCAGATGGGCACGTGTGAGCTCTATCTACACCATCCCAGGCATGCAGCCCCCAGTCACTTCAACACAAAAGCTGAGCACAAGGGTATTGTGCTAGAAATACAGGTCCGTGGGGTAACCATGGGAGAATCAGGCTCAGAGGCAGAAGAGGAGGAATTCCCGCATCTCAGATACTCAGACCATGGAAAGGGAAGATACAGACCAGATGTCTCCTGACCGATGTGCCTCTCTTCCGCAGAGGGTGTGGTTAGCAGGTGGTCATCAAAGAACCTGGGGAGCCCTGGCCTAGGCCAGGTACCTGGTTCTTCTGGATACTGGGGTCACTGGGATCCCAGAGTGCACTTCTGCTCAGAGAAAGTTTGAATTATGATGTCATCCCAATATATCTAGGCAGATGGAAAAGAAAGAGCCAGCCATTAATGGAAAGTAACTAAGCCTCATTAAGGTCTGAGAAGGTCAAGTCCATACACTGACAGTCCCAGTCCTCCAGTGTCTCAGGCCAGCAGAGAGAGAAGTCCTGGCCATAAGGGGCCCTCCTCTGGCCTTACATGGGAGCTTCCTTCTCCTCCTCCTCCTCCTC
>NW_022196897.1:117401231-117418438 GCF_008632895.1 Mastomys coucha
TTCTCCTCCTCCTCCTCCTCCAGACCTCTGTAGATGTTAAGAGCTCCTGGCCTTCATCTGGTGTCTTCTTCCTTCCACTGATTTTTCTCCTATTCAAGGATTGCTCATATGCAGAACGGCCATTCTCCTTGAGCCCCACACTACCTAGAACCTACTCTTCCAACCAGATCCCTTGAGGCCCACCTCAAAGCCCTAGAACCTGCTAACAGGCTCCCTCCCTTCCCCAGACAGCTGTCCCTGCCTCCTCAGATGGACTCACAACGATTGTTAGAGGGGTGTCTAACTGCATTGTGGTTGTACTAAGATCCACAGAATATGTTAGGTTAGGTTTGGGGCTGGAAAGATGGCTTAGGGGCATCTTGCAGAAGACCTTGACTCAGTTCCCATATCACATGACAGCTCACACTGCCTATAACTCCAGCCCCCCGGGGATCTGACACCCTCTTCCAGCATACTTGGGCTCCTGTTTACATGTTGTATACAGACATATTCTCAGGCATACACACGATACACACATGCACACACATGCATGTGTGCACACACACACAAAGTAAAATATAATGAATATTTTAAAAGGATAGTTAGGTTTATGTGAATTTCAACTGAATCAAATGAATGTTTAAGACTTCAAAAGCCTGCCGGGCGGTGGTGGCGCATGCCTTTAATCCCAGCACTTGGGAGGCAGAGGCAGGTGGATTTCTGAGTTCGAGGCCAACCTGGTCTACAGAGTGAGTTCCAGGACAGCCAAGGCTACACAGAGAAACCCTGTCTCGAAAAACCAAAAAATAAAAATAAATAAACAAAGACTTCAAAAGCCTTCCTGCCTCTCACAGAAACATGCAGCTGACGGTGTCCCCTACGTCTCTTGCATATACTGCTCTTTCATCCTATTCCTTATGTGGTCCCCATACTGAAGGGCCCCGTTGCTGCCAAAGGACATAAAGATGAATTCCTTGTCCTTGTCCTGAGGCTCCAGAGCAGCAGTAATGGCCATGAATAAATTCTCTCTGTGATTGATCTATGACAACATGTTCTTTTGATAGTAAACACCCATATCTGAGATGGGTTTCGTAAAACACATCTGGACCTTCCCCAGAAGACCTCCAATCCCGAGGGACACTTTCCCCTGCCTTAGAGACAATCTTTCTGTCCCTAGCAGTTCATGAATAGACCATGTGCCATTTGCTTTAAACAAAAGAATGGAACCTTGTGTCCTATTCTGGGTCATCTGCTGCTTTTCTCAGCATTCCGAGTCCCAGGAGCAGCTGGAAGAGGCTTGGTCTCAAGACCTGGAGGCAGAGAACTGGCTTTGTCACAGGGGCCTGGTGTTCCTCCAGGTTAGCACCCTTGAGTGAGGGAGGTCCAAGGACAGGGTGCCCCTCTGAGAGCAGCATACGGTCTTGTGACATCTTCCCAGGCCAGTGTTCTTTGTTGTCATGTTGCTTTTTCTGTTCTCTTCAGCACATAAGGAGACCACATCTCAACTCTCTTTCCCTGAGATAAACAAGTATGGACACCTTGTCTCTCTCTCTCATGGCCTCCCTTGCCACCCCTCCTGGGAACAGTCCCCCAAGAGGGACAATCAAATCATTCCCTTGCTTGCCACACTGCTCGGACCTCCCTGCCCTGTGATCAGTCAGAGCTGCAGAGCCCTGGGACACAATCTACTCTGTGAGCTGGTGCTTCCCATGTGACAACAAAATCATGATTATCTCTGAGGACCAAAGTTCACAGGGGACTCTGTGCCTCCCCAGGCCACAAACTGGCCTCCAAGGGCTCTTCTAACTTAACCAGATGTTGGTACACCTGAACTCAGGCTACAACCTCAGGGTTCCTCAGAGATCAGCCATAGAGTCTCCCCTAGGTGTCATCTCCATCTCTGACTCAGCAGGGTCTACCCCCAGCTGGCTTTGATGCAGCTGAACTCCTGTCCACTCTCTGAGCCCCACCGCAGGGAGTGTGTGAAGTCCCAAGTGAGTGTGGATTGTTTGACATAGGCACAGCTGTGTCAAGAACCCCAGTGCCTTAGATTAGTGGGAGTGGCCAAGCCTGCCCTGGGTGAGGATCAGAGGGCCAGCAACACCTTCCTCTAGTCTATGTGTGGTTGTTGATAGTGTGCATAGAAAATGTCTACCTTTGCTTTCTCCCTTCACACCCCACCCACAGCCTGAAAGCAGCTCACTTGCAGAAACTGGACCTGCAGAGATCAGATAAGCTCATCTCCTGGTTCTACTTAAGAACTCTGCCTTCTTATTTATATGTATGCCAAACCTACTTCCCTGTTCAACTCTATTAGATACAGGCTGGGCTCCCAGGTGCTGCATTTTCTCTATCAGGGAGCTCAGGCCTCCCGATCCCAGCTCTTCTAGACTAGATGTGCTGGGCAGGTGACAGCCACCACTTATTAAAGTCTTCCTATAATGATAACACAGGCCTTCCAGCAGAAAGGCACAGAACGGTTCAACCATATTCCCACAGTTCCAAAGCAAGGAAGGAGTGGCAGAATCAGATTGCAGCCCAGTCCCACTTCTCTGTCATTTATAACAATTGTGCCTGATCCACAGGTGTGGCTTGGCTCTCCATAGACACCCTGGAACCTTGAGACATTTGCAGTGACTCCATATCCTCAGGTGTCTTCTCTTCCCTACTCTTCCCTGCCCCAACAGCTCACTACCAAGATAACACTCTCTCTCTCTCTCTCTCTCTCTCTCTCTCTCTCTCTCTCTCTCTCTCTCTCTTTCTCTCTGCCTCTCTCTCTTCGCCTCAGTCTCTCTATGTGTCTCTGTCTCTCTCTGTCTCTATCTCTGTTTTCTCTACCTCTCTTTGTCTCAGTCTCTCTATGTGTCTCTATCTCTTGGTCTCTCTGTCTCTCTCTCTTCTAATTGTGCTACAGTTTCAGAGAGTAAGTCATGATTTTGACTGTCTCTGAGTGTACAATCCAGTGAAATTATTTCCAATCACATGGTTGTGCCACCACCACCGCCATCACCAGAACTGTCCTGTCTTCCTGAATTAATACTATACTTAGTAAACCATAGCTCCAAATTGTCCCCTCTATCCAATGCCTTAGCCATGCTCCACTCCTCTGCATTTGAATACTGCAGGTGTCTTGGATGGGAGAATAATCTAGCATGTGTCCTATCTGGGACAGGCTGATTTCCCCTTAGCATAACGTCCTCACCCAAGCTGTAGCATTGGTTAGAATCTTCTTCATTTTTAAGGCTAACTGATATTCCATTGTTTATACACACCATATTTTATTACATCCATCTAGAGACACACACTTAGGCTACTTTCATCTTTGAATGTTTTAAATAATGCTGTTGTAAACCTGGATGTAAAGATATCCCTCTGGGTCTCTGGTCATTCTCTGTTCAGTGTTTTCAGGAACTGCCTTCCTGTTCTCACGGCTGGTGTACTCACAGAAACAGGAGTAGCAGTCCTGTCTCCCCCAGCATGCCTCCAATTTGTTATTGTTTTAGAGTTTGGGGTGACAACATCCCAATGAATATGAAGCAGTACCAGACAACTTTTCTCCATTTAAGACAGGGTTTCTCTGTGTAGCCTGGGCTGTCATGGAACTCTCTCTCTGTAGACTAGGCCAGCCCCAGACTCAAAGATCCACCGGCCTCTGCCTTCCTAGTTCTTAGATTAAAGCCATGTGCCACCATGCCTAGCTAGTCAGATAACATTCTTAACGCCAACCCTACCATTTGCCCATTCATTGGGTGGAGCTCTTCTGCCTCCTGGGGTGTAGACAGCTGGGGTAGATACAGGAAAGGTAGCTATCAGCAGCTACAGCCGAACTCAAACAGGGAAGGAAGCAATCTTGAGTGGGCCTATCGACTAAGGCCAGAGGCGGGGCAGGAGAACTCAGGAAGGATGGACACCCCTGCCTGGCTGGGGAAGAAATTAGACATTTTCACTGAGGCTTTGGCCCTAAAGGCAGGCTTCTAAGTACGGACCCAGCTTGCCCACAGGGATGAGGAGACTGGCTTCTCTATCACAGGAGTAGGCAGCCCAGAGGGCAGTTTGCTTGAAGCTTGGATGCAGGAAGGACAGTAGCAGAGGCTAATGTTAGGGGTATGTGTTGGCACAGGGGGTTTGAGGAAGCTTGCACTCAGTGATAGCCACTAAGTGGTGTTGAGCAGGAGTGTCATATGAGACAGCATAGGGAGGGCAGTGGTTATGTACCAGCTTGAATTCAAATACAGTTCATAGGTGGCAAGTTCTCATTGAGACTTGCTCTCCCATCTTCAAAATGGGGGAAATGAGACTAGCTACCCACCTAGGGGAACTATGAGACCTCAGTGGAGAAAGTCCTGAAGATTCAGTGTTACGTGGAGACAAACCTTCATGCATCTCATTTGAACTCTGGCTCATCAGCAATTGCTTGTCATCACTGTGGGGTGATGGATCGGGTTGGGGAAGTAGGTGCTGAAACCAGGGGCCCCTGGAAAGATGGAAACAGTGATGACCATGCTAGGTATGGCCAACAAAGGACCCTGGAGAGAGGGGGTGACATCAGAGTCACGGAGGGGTCAGATGGGTGCGTGGACTGGGCAGATAAAGAAGACAGGGGAAAAGAGAGGCCTACATCTACAGGACAAGAAGAGAGGTGACAGCCTAGTAACCGAGGACCTTGAGCACAGCCAGATGGAAGAAGTAGGGGGCTCATAAATGAGGAGATAGCCCTGGAGAGCTACACTTCGAAGGTGCATTCAGTGTTCAAGAATATCAAACTGGAGGCTGAGCTTTGAGGAAGCATGTTCAGACAGGGGATAAAAACAATGCTATCCGGCCAAAGGAGAGAGGAAGTAGCAAGCAGAGGAAGGGCAAGGAGGGACTAGAAGAGTGCAGTAACCGTTCCCAGGGTGGCAATCAACTAGTGGCTGTATATTAGACCCAAGTTCAAGGTCTGTTTTGCTACCAACTTAGCTGTGTGCTATTGGGTAGGTTGCTGAGTTTCTCTGAGCCTCCGTTCTTTAGTCTGTAAAATGAGTGTTGTAATAGAACCTCCCACATAAGGCAATTATAAACATTAAATAAGGTTCTGTTTATAAGTCCTGACTGCCATGCCTGGCCCAAGCAACAAAGCCTAGAAGAATGGTAGCTGGAGATCTTATGATCATCACAAATCCCAAGGCAAGGAAACTGGAGCCAGAGAGGCAGATGAGGAACAGCTGCTGCTGGAACCCAGGAGAGAGTGGTAGAGTAGGAGACTAGGCAGGGAGACCTTTAGGGAAGCATTCAGTGGCCTGGGTGGTGGTGCTGGTGATAGTGGTGGTGGTAAGGCAGTTACTGATGCTGATAGGGGATGGGTGGGTACCAGTGCTGATGGGGGATAGGTGGGTACCAATGCTGATGGGGGATGGGTGGGTGGGTACCAGTGCTGATGTCTCAGAGGCCTCTAGGAAGCAAGAAGGTAGACAGTAAGTACTTAGACATATGCTAATCAACATGTTTCATCTGACTTCAAAGAAAGCAATATGTATTTTCGCATAAAGGCTCAGTGGGGAAGGCAATGGTAAAGGCTGGGGTCTCTTCTCACGGGAGGTGAGAGAGAACAGGACAGCTAAAGTCCAGATTCTATATTTAGGGAACAGGGCACCTTGGGAGGTATTCAGGGGAGTGATATGCTGGTGCAGTTTTAAAGGGTGGGCGTAGGGGTTGAAGGAGTGGTGGGTGGTACATATCTGGTAGGGTGCCGTACCTGGGCCTGGTAAGTGTTAGTAAAATTGAATGACAAGGGTCTACAATTCCCTTGTTGAGGCTTTAACAACATTACTTCTCCAAAGGTTCCTCAATTCAGGTTAAGTTATGCCCCTTAAATAGAATTAGACCGAATTCCATCATCCAAAGTCCCAACCAAATCTTACACTAACACAAATCGGACACCCTTGACAAACAGGGAAGGGTGGAGCCTGTCCCAGACAGGCAGCTGGGAGGTGTGTGTGCGTGTGAGTGTGTGTGTACAGGAGTCTCTTTGAAAACATATAAACAGAATCTGTCACTGGAGAACAATGCAGAAAGCTTATTTCATTAGCATAACACCGGTGGTCAGACACACTGTACCCCATAAATACAAACCATTGTCAATCCAGAGCAAAATTTAAAAACCCACCACCAGGGGGCACTTGCTGAGCAGTTTCTCTGAGAAGATGATCTCATTTTCCCTCCGGAAGTCTTGCCCTGATTTTCAAACTATTGCACCACGGCAGCGAAAGCCAAAAAAAAAAAAAAACAAAAACAAAAACAAAAAAAAAACATTTCGGGTCATTCAAAGTATCCCAGCCTTGCGGTTGGGCCACCTACTCCAGTTTCCAATAGTGGGAGGATCAAGGGACAGCTCCAGTTTTGTTTAACCATGATGGGAAAAAAAAAAAAATCAAAGCTAGACTTCCGATTATCTCTGGAGGAGTAGTGTCCATTAGTCGTCGCGGAGCCAGGCTTAGAAAGGTCACTCTCTCCCTCCACCTTTCAAGTTCCTTCAAGCTGTCCTAGGTGCGGTTGGATAGGGGACGTCATTCCAAATGCAGCCTGTGGGGCCTGTGGGGTTTCTTTTTTTTTTTTTTTTTTTTTTTTTGGCAAGCGATTAGAGGGCTGAATACAGCCGCACTCTGTCCTCTGTGCGGGTTTCAGTGGAACCTTGGCTGCTCTGGACTGCCTGGGCCCAAGGAAACCATTACACAGGACGAAAGGTCTAACCAGAACCAGGATTTTCCTCCTCCCAGGCGCCCTCTGGTGCCGCTGCACTCCCTAAGAAAGGGTCTTTAATCATCGTGCTAGGGGAAGTGGGCTCTGTTTCATAGTCAGAAAAGGAATGGGATGCTCTTTCTTGATGGTTGGTGGGATCCTTGCCGGCCCATCCAGATGATTTACATATAAAATGATTTCCCAGCATTTCCAAGCATGGTCCCTGAAAGTGTAGGCACTTAACACACTTTCTTAAAAACACTTTCTTCTATTTGCCCTCAGGTGGCTCTGACCTGGCTCTAAGTTACAGGTAAATGTCTACATCAAAGTTGGGGCTGGGTCCTTGAATATTTCTCTCCAAATGCAACAAGCCCTGATTGTGTAGCAACTATGGGAATTTTAATGATTAACTCAAGTGAATCTTTAAATTACAGATAGCAATCTAACTGTGTGATTTCCCACATGGGTCTGCAGATTGGCCCTGGATCCCCAGCCCCCAAAAGAATCAGTTTCCCAAAATGAAAAAGAATTCAAAATGAAAATGTGAAAGAAAGGTGGGGAAAGTAAGGTTTAGTATAGGAGCATATTGCCCTCGTTACCAATGTTAGCTTGGGGGGGAGGGGATATGTCATGCTGGAGGTTGAACAAAAGAGGAGAATATGCTTATAATCTGTCTTCTATCATTTCTTCAGGAGTACACAGGTGGCAGACCCTCGTCCAGGATCAAATGACTCCATCTTTCTTACCTAAGAGAAACTAAGAAGATCTAGGCTTGGAGAGAGAGGATCATCGTTCAGCAGGAATCTTGGTGAGCGGGGATCACCTCTCAGTATAGCAAGACCACACTGATAATAAAGCACATAGAAGATTGTCATGTCTAAGACCAGCACTGAGAATAGTAAGGCCCTTCTATCACGAGATGCCTGGTAACTCTTATAATGGTAAATCATTAACACTTAGGGTTGAATCTAACATAGACTAAATATGAGTTTGTACATCTTAAAGACCTGAGTCTCCCTTGTCTCCTCAGCACTACCCTAAGGCCATTAAGTTAGCTGTTCCTAACCACATTAACTTTTGAGCTTAGGAGTGAAGACTCCACACTGTAAAAATGTATACTGATGTCGTACACAACTTTAAGAAGGAATCCAGTGATGGCAAAAAAAAAAAAAAAAAAAAAAAAGAAAAGAAAAAAGAAAAGAAAAAATAGTGTTAGGTTGTAGTCACAGTATGTTATTAAAGAGGGCTAAAAGAAACACAATAAGCAGGCCACAGCACAAAAGTTCAACTGGCAACAGACTCCTAAAAGGGACTGATGGATATTTGTATTGAAGATCTACTTAGTGTGTTTGTTACTTTGTTTGAAGAGAACTTTTTTGTTGTTGTTGTTGTTTTTGTTTTTGTTTTTCGAGACAGGGTTTCTCTGTGTAGTCCCAGCTATCCTGGAACTCACTCTGTAGACCAGGCTGGCCTCGAACTCAGAAATTCGCCTGCCTCTGCCTCCCCAAGTGCTGAGATTAAAGGCGTGCGCCACCACCGCCCGGCTGAAGAGAACGTTTAAGTTTTGATTTCTGGTATGAACAACCCTGTTTCTGGAATGTTCTTGAGGCTGTAGAGACTGAGGAGGGACAGATTGGCTGCAGAACAACCTCTGGAGTTATTTCAGTCGGGGTGAGGCAGGTCTTTGCGCCTCCCGAGGAGCCATCAGTAAACATCAGAAGACACTCACATCCCTGTCAGGGAATCACTGGCCTAAAAGCTAATTAACAGTTACTGTTTGTTGGCTTGTGGCTGTCCTTTGACTAGGAGCGGTGGTGGCTTTCCCCTCCTGTCACTCCAGTGTAAGGCAGACAGACCCCTAAGACTTTGGGGACTATGGATTTCATCTTTTTTCCCCAAAGGCCAAGTGACCAGAGTAGTAAATATCTACCTTTGCAGCTAACATGAGTAATGAACTATCTTATTTTTTAATATTTAAGACAACCAAATGGTATTGGTCTTTGTTGAACCCCCCCCCCCTTTTTTAACTATTGTTCTTGTTTCTGCATCAGATAGGCTTAAACTTGGTTTGGACAGCGGTCTCCCAGCCATGGCTGCAGCCTCCAGACTTTATCATAGGCTGTTACAGGTTGTAAGCACCTGTCTATCTTGGCTGCAGACTGTCCGGGACCTCCAGATGAGCACCCCCAGTGTAATGATGCTTTGTCTCTCTGTCACCTAAAGAGCAATTTCCAAGGCTGAGCCTGTCAACAATAGTTCCTTAGATGCTGGGCTATTCCCAAAAACACTGGTGACTACATAAATCTGTTTAAAGCAGGTCTTGGGTTATCTTTAAGGCAGAGAACAAAGTCCCCATATTGAAAAATTAGCAGTTTTACCCACACATCAAGAGTTATCCATGATACCTGATGCTTGGGTCATTCCACTGTTTTTTTTTTTCTTTTCCTTAATTTAATTATTTTACTTTGTGTGTATAAATGTATTGCCTGTGTGCATGTATGTGCACTACATGCATGCCAGTTGGATCCTTTAGAACTGGAGTTAACATGGTGAACTTGGTGGTTGTAAGCCACCATGTGGGTGTTGGGAATTGAACCTAGGTCCTCTGCAAGAGCAACAAGTGTTCTTAACTGTTGAGCCATCTCTCCAGCCCTCCATTGGGGTTTTCATCTGGGAGCCAGCCCTGGGTGGCATCCCTAAGGACAGCTGAGTCTATATTTTGTTTGGCGGACAGGGCATCATCCCTCACAGTGGTGTCTTTCTTTGCAGAGGGGGCAGAGCCCTGGGTTTGGTTTGTTTTTAGAACCTCACGCAGGGCTGTCCTTTTTCCAGTGTCCCGATGTTCCCACAGTCCTGGCAAGTTACTGCCCCTTTAAAAGCCTCTCTTCTGCTAGGGGGTGGGGTGCTTCTCCTGTGCAGCAGGTTGCCTGCCTGGGGACCAGCACCATTCCCCAGGACTAAAGCTATTACAGTAACTGGGCTTGCTCCCTTGGCTGTAATCCCCTGGGCAGTTCAGATGGTCCCTATTTTATTTATTGTTAAGAACTCCAGGAGCTACATTTAAAATTTATTTGGGGCATTTGGTGACTCAGTGCCTACTTAGGCAGTTTTCTCCTCATGCATAGAACCGATTGAGCAATAAAATAAGAATTATCAATAATCTGAGCATAAGAAAAAAAAGATCCTGAAATTACAGCAAACAGCACAAGGAGACCATCTTCTACACAGTCTTAACTTTCACGAATTGTTTTGTGGTTCACACAGTTGTCCTGTGGGATGCCTAAGCTTTGAATTTTGTCCTCACCTCTTTTCTTCTTCAGTGCTGAAGAATTATTTTAGTTTAAGACAGAACTAAAATACTGTCTTACCTGAAAACATTTACTTTTCTCTTTAGTCTTTGGTAGAAGATTAAAATTTTGGGTCAAAGTATTTTTTCTACCTATGATTTTTTTAAATATCTTTTTTCTTACTTAATGATTTCTGTCTCAGAGTTTCTACTGCTATGATAAGACAGTGTGACCGAAAGCAGCTTGTGGAGAGAAGGAGCTATTTCATATTACATTTTCAGCTAAGGATGAATGGCTCAGGAAACTCAGGGCAAGAACCTGGAGGCAGGAATAGAAGCAGAGAACACAGAGGGAGGCTGCTTACTGGCTTGCTCCCATGGCTTACTCAGCTTGCTTTCTTTTAAAAGAAAAACAAAACACCAGCAATAGCAACGACAACAAAAAAACCCCACCCAAAACAAAAACAACAAAAACCCTCTTTATTATGTTTTTAATTACTTTTTTTTTTTTTTTTTGGTTTTTCAAGACAGGGTTTCTCTGTGTAGCCCTGGCTGTCCTGGAACTCACTCTGTAGACCAGGCTGGCCTCAAACTCAGAAATTCACCCACCTCTGCCTCCCAAGTGCTGGGATTAAAGGTGTGTGCCACCACTGCCCAGCTACTTAAAATAATTTTTAACTTCAGATATGTTTTGATCATATTCTTTCCCTCCCCCAGGCCCTTCCAGATCCTCTCCTTCTCTCTATCCACCCAATTTTAAATTCTTTCTCAAAAAAACAAACAAAAAAAAACAACCAACCAAAAAAACCAAAACAAACAAAAACAAAAACAAAAAATGAAAGGAAGCACCCTCTCTAAACAAAACCAAACCAAACAAAACCAACTAAACTGTACCCAAATAAAAGCGCAGATGTAAAACTGTGGAGTCCATCATGTGTTAGTCAACTACTCCTGAAGACGAGGCCTGCCCTGATGTGTCACTGCATTGGAAAAAACTGACTGTCCTCTCCTAGCAGGTAAAAATGACAGTTCAGTTATTAATCTTTACCCTAGTGGCTCGGTTCTCACTCATCCATCCATCCATCCATTCATTTTTTAAATATCATAAAATTAAATGTAGTAAGACAAAACAAAAACGGTTACATCAAAACTAGACAAGACCAACCAACAGAAGGAAAAGAACCCAAGAGAAGGCACAAGACTCAGAGACCTTCTATTCACACACCCAGGAATCCCATAAAAATCCTGACTTGAGGGGCTTGAGAGATGGCTCAGTGGTTAAGAGCACTGGCTGCTCATCCAGAGGTCCTGAGTTCAATTCCCAGCAACCACATGGTGGCTCACAACCATCTGTAATGGGATCCGATGCCCTCTTCTGTCTGATGCTTTCTTTTGTCATGCAGACACACATGCAAATAGAGTGCCCATATATCTAAATAAATAAATCTTAAAAAAAAAAAAATAAATTGGTAAACTAGAAGCCATAATATAAGCACAGAGGACCTGGTACTGATCAGTGCAGGCTCTGTGCGAGCTTCAGCCTACTTTCTTAAACAGCCCATGACCATCTGCACAGGGGTGCCCACAGTAATCTGGGCCCTTACTAATCATCAACCAAGAAAACATACTGCAAGCTTGCCTACCGGCCAATCTGGTGGTAATGGTGGCTCTCAACTGATGTTCCCTCTTCCAAAATGATTTTAGCTCATGTCAAGTTGATATAAAACTAGCCTGCACCATTCCTTTTTTATTTTTTCTTATAAAATTTAGAAAACATTTTATTTTTTTAAGAAGCCTATATTGTAATGACAACACAGGAAGTTGAAATGAAAGCCTTTTCTTTTATATCCACAAGTAAAGAACAGAGAATATATTTTACCTTGAAATAAATTTAAAAATTAAAAAATTCATTGGCCAACAATGGAAAAAAAGAAAAATTTTGAACTCTAGGACCATCTCTCCCCTTGCTGTTTAGCTCCTAAAAGAGAAAAGGATATTATCTAAGTCTGCATGACTAACTATATTACAATCTTTTTGCTTTTTAGATCATTCTCTGAGCCTTTAAGATGTAAGTTTTCTACATCATTTTTAAGAAAAAGAGTCATACCTTTAGAAGAATAGATTTAGGAGTAATGATTGCTTTGTTCTATGAAAAAAAAAATCAGATCAACAGTCTAACATGAAACTATCAGTGAGAAATGTGTTGAAATCTAAAAAATATTTGGTCTGTTTTACATTTCTCTTTATGACAGTGTGTCTTAGTCAAGTGTGTCACATTCATGCTCTACTTCTGCCACCAATTTCTGTCTTAAATTACTATTGCTGCAACAAACACCATGACCAAAAGCAACTTGGAAGGAAAGGTTATTTTCTCTATTCTTTCAGGAACTAGTCCATCACTGAAGAAAAGTCAGGACAGAAACTCAAGGCAGGAATCTAGAGGCAGAAACTGAAGCAGAGGCCATGGAGGAACGTGGGAAAACCACTAATTAAGGTTGAAGTCTTCTATTCTCCAGATAGCCTTCTGGGGCTTGGCACAATGTGGAGGACTCCCTTAATTGGCAGTATTTCTCCTTCTCTGACCTTGACTGGGGAGTTCAAACTACTCCCCCTATCTGCAGAAGGTCACTTAGCCTTGGATAAGATTACATGTTCAACCTCTTTCTCCTGATAAGAACCCAGTCAGCTAGTACCTGAGATTCCTGAAATGTTTCCCCACGTTAATGAGGCATTTTGGTACCCTAAGCCTTCAGCCAATGGCCTTTGCCCATCCTGGATGGTTCTACTCCCATCGCCCAAATTATATAAACCTTGAATCACCCCCAGTAAGGGTGATCTGCCTCCCTGCAGCTGGTCTCAATTTGTCATCTTCACCATACCTACTCACAAGACTTCGGATTCCTGCCCCCACCAGCACCCCACCCTCCTCCCCCATCCCTGTCATCTCTGCTCCCTTTGCCTGTGTGGACCTATATCAGCCAATGATCCACAAGGACAGGGAGAGTCACAGAGGAATGCTACTTACTGGCTTGCTTCCCATCACATGTTTAACTTACTTTCTTCTACAAGCCAGGACCACCTACCTGCCCAGTGGTGTCACTGTCCACAGTGAACTGAGCCCTCCCATATCAATCAATCAATCAATCAATCAATCAATAATAATAATAATAATAATAATAATAATACCTCACAGAATTGCCTACATACAACCTGTTGGTGACAATTCCTTGGTTGAGATTCCCTTTCACCAGATATGTCTAGATTTGTGTTAAGTTGACAAAAAACAAGCAGAATGCTATGCATATGTATGTATAGTTTATATGTGTTTATGTTTTTATGTTGTTTATATGGTATCAAATTGGCTTATAAATGAGTATTCATGTTGTTGGATTAGCCCAAATTCCTTTTAGTTCATAGCATGACTGATGTTTTAGGAGGAAAGCTCTAGCTCAAATAACCCCCAACAGGTTCAAGTTGGCATCTGTCTCAATGGAAGGGTTAAAGAGTCAAAGTAATGGCACTGGACATGGGAGATTTGGTCAATATGGCCACATTATGGTAACAAATAGAACTGCAGATGTCCCCAGATCTGTCTTTGAGGTATTAACATGAGCTTTAAGTTTAAATAGAGAAAATTAAAATAGAAGACACGAGATATGTGCAATCAGACAGCCTGAGTTGATGTGTTAACTGGTTGATTGCTGTCTCAATTCTGGATCTAGAGGATGGTTCAAAGAAGTGCATGTTGCCTACTGGTGTGGATTTGTTCTTAGGAGATGATGGCTCCTGCTACGGGATGCGCCGTTTCCCTCTCAGGCAATTGCCTTCATCTGAGGGCTGGTCTTGCTCAGCTGCTATTGCTGAAATCCAAGGACTAGGAAAATGAGTTATTACTGTGTACCTCATGTAAGTTTTCTACATCATTTTTCAGCTTCCCTTGAGAATTAATATGCTTACCTACAAAGATAAAGACACAACTCAAAGGAAGGAAACAAGACACAAAATGAAGACAGAGATGCGGTGACTTTATCCTGCATCAGCTGCCCCATTAGTCCAAATGAGAAGTGAGTTCTTCTTAATAATAGTTTCATAGTGTTTGTTACAACTAGACTTAAATCCTTAACAAATTGATTTGTGGCTCACAACTGTCCATAACTCCAGCTCTATGGGATCTGACCCTTCCTCTGACCTCCAAAAGCACCGGGCATGCACAAGGTACACAGACACACATGTTGAGCAAAATACTCACACATACGAAATAAAATAAATAAATCCTTTTTAAATTTTTAAAGAAAAAGGGAAATAGCTAAGACAAGTATAGCATAGATTTGGTATTCTTATGGCACATTTCTGTTCTCACTGACTTCTTCCTTATCTCCTACACTAGACAATGCAGGCTGTGTCTTACAGCCATATGCTCATCCGTGAATATCTCCACAGCTCCAGTGGATCCCTAAAGACTGAACTGTGCTTACTGGGTCTCTTCTAAAGTAAAGACATAGTTAGACACACAGAGCATCTGTGGTTTTTAACCTTTCACGAAATGGAAACATATGGAATCTATATTCACCTATTTTGGTTGTGACTATTATGTATGTTCCTTTGGTAAAACACTGTCTAGGAGAATCCAGAACTTAAAACAGAAATTAGACTCTCCAAAGGAGCTATCAAGACAGACTGGTAGAGCAACCTTGAGGGAACACTTTTCTTTGCCAAAAGCTGTTAACTTTACATGGAGTGGCTAAGGTAGGGACTGCGTGTGCATTAGGATGTGCGAAGCAGAGAACAGGAAGCATATTTAATAGTTTAAGACCAAGAAAAGATATGGAAGCAGCTAATCCCAGTGTGGTTTGAATCCAGATGTGCTGCTTAATGAGGTTAGCTTATCCAGACGTCATGACAGAGTTCATTCACCTTGACAGTGTCTTAGGGTGTCTCGCTTGGAAGCCAGGGTTGTTTAGAATATCACTGGGTCAGTCTTGTGGTAATGTCCTTCTGGACGAGCCATGTATTTACTCTACATGACCCAGGAGTGCAATATGGTTGACTCTAAGTAATTAATATCTTTGGTGATGGTGGCTCCCATTAAACATTAAACAAGTTTCTGCCCAGAAAACAGAAACAAAGGTAATATATATACAAATTTAAAATAGAGTAGACCAGCTAAGCAACTGTTCATAAAACCCACTAACATTGCTTCAAAGAGATCCTGGATGAGCCCCCCAAAGAAGACTCCATGAAGGGTAGCAGGGGCAAGGCACAGAGCCACACTGTCATCCTCAGTGGCCTGAAAAGTTCCCTTAATGTTTTAAAAACTTCATTTCAGGTAAAACCAGATCCTTGTCTTAAGTGCAGGAAAGAATTTCAAGACTAACAGTATGACAAATAGTTAGGGTTGTTAAAAATAGGAAGACACTCTGAGGATGACAGAAGTATGTCCCTCATAGGTTCATATGATTGAATGCTTGGTCACCTGTTTATAGAACTGTTTTGGAAAGGGCTAGGAGGTATGGCCTTGGTGAAGGAGGAGTGTCATTGAGGGTGGACTTAGAGGTTCCAAAAGCCCCATACCAGGCCCAGTCTGTTTCTCTTCCTTCCCCTCAACACACAGAGAAAATGTAAGCTCACAGTTACTGCTCCAGCACCATGCCTGGCTCCCTGGAGCCATACTCCCCAGCATAATGATCATGGACTGTGATCTGAAACTCTAAGTAAGCCCCAAATTGAATGTTTTCTTTTATAAATTGTCTTGGTCATGGTGTCCTTTTACAGCAATGACTTACTAAGACACTTGAGAATATGGGTGTCCACTTCTCAAAGACCTATCAAGGTTTATTAAAAGACATTTTAACAGAGATTGTAACTGAGGGGTTAAAAGAAAGAAGGAGAGAATAAGGCATACCTAGTGTGGGTATGGGCTTCTCAAGAGCTCACAGTTAAGTGTCTTAGCATCGACCATATCCCATTTCACTGGCTCTCCAGATGCATCACAAAGTGTTTATAGGAAGCCCCCTCCCTGCCGCACCCTCTTTTGATAAGTGAGTTTATGGGATGGCTCCAGAAGTGCTTTGGGTGGAATTATAATTGCATATCACAAAACCAGGAGCCACTGGGGTTGTATGAAGAGATTAAGACAAGTCTTTTAATATAAATGGAGTTTCTGGCTAGATTCCTAGAAAATTATAGCTTCACATCAGGGCAGGGAGAAAGGCTTCCCACCCCACCCCCAACCCCTCAGTTGTGTTGGAATTCGCAGCTGGTGAGAATCTTCATCCAGATTCTGAAGCCATGGATCCCTATTTTGCCCAGGTCCCCATGTTTTTCTTTTCCTTTCTCTCCTGCCCCTACAAAAGCATGCACCTAAACAGTGGAGCTGGTCTGATCTTGTGATACATAGACTCCATGTTTCTTTCTTCTTAAATCGCTCATTTCTAGGCCACTAGTTCCCAACTTTGCTAATTCCCTAGCGTCAACACAGGACCCACAATTAGTCTGTAGCTAAAGCAACGATAGTTTATCCCTTCCTAGTTATGATGGCTTGAAGTCTAGGCTTGTGGTGACTACAGAACTGGGCCTCAGGGGAATAATCTGCTTCATGTAATGGAATAGCTCCATCCTTACCAGGACAGTTATAACATCCTTAGCATCAGTACAATGCTTCCAATGCCAGATGTGTGAGGGGCTTGCCCACCTATCCCAAGTAAACAGTTCAAGGGACAGCAGGTGAGCACACTCCCATTCAGTTCTGATGCTCTCTGCCTAAAAAGTGCATTGGACCCCACAGATTGAGGGTTTGAAACAGGCACTTAGAAACTGCTTTTGCTGAAAGGCACTAACGTCTCACTTGGCTCTTCAAAGAATCTACAAGAGCAGGATAAAAGCCTTACATCTTTGCCTTCGTGTTGTCTCTATCTCTGTAACCTTTGCTAGATTTGATCACCTTTGTCTCACTTCCTATCACTGTTTGTAAAGCAACCAAGGTGTCCAGATTCCAAGAGAAGATAGGAACCTAGGGACTCAGAGACCTCAGACACGAAAGGGCTGTGTCTCTGTCTCCGTCTATCTGTCTCTTACGTGCACTCACGCACGCGCGCACACATACACTTTCTCTCTCACACACACACTCTCTCTCACACACACACTCTCACACACACTCACACACTCTCTCTCACACATACACACACTCTCACACACATTCTCTCTCTCTCTCTCTCTCTCTCTCTCT
>NW_022196897.1:117418476-117420597 GCF_008632895.1 Mastomys coucha
ACACACACACACACACACACACACACACACAGTGACTTTAAAATACACCCCTCCCATCTCTTCCTCACTTCCCTATGGTGCACTCCCTCTTCTCCCCTTCCCTAAAACAGCTTAAAGAAGGCTTCTGTGCTCTTCCTGGTGATCTGATATTTCTCCTCCTTCAGACTCACCAACTCTCTGGCATTAACTATATTGTACGGCCTCATGGAGCAATTTCTGTCTCAGGGTCCTCTACCTTAACCCTTCAACCTTCCTGGTAGGAATTAAAGTATTTTAATCCATTGTGCCCTTCCCTTTGGCTCTCACGTCATTGAGATAATGAATACCAAGAAACCAGAATTTCCAAAGACATTGATGAACACATTTGTATCTTTCCACAATGACAGAAAAACAATAATTTCACAAGATCCTATGGTTTCTGTGGCAGCAAGTTGTCAGATAACCCCATCTACCTTGGTAGCCTCACCACGGTAAATGTGTCATGTGGCACAGTAAACAGGGAATATGTCTATATACACATATGTGCATACATGTGGCTTACAGAATGATTGTAAGTAAAGAGGCTATAATGGAGTTCAGAAGTTTACAAAGTGGACTGAAAATCTATATTGATAAGATAATGAACCATGGTGGAACCAGAAGAAAGCTGCTGTTGCTGAAACTACCAGAGTCAGAGTTCAAAACCAGAGCTTCTGTGTCCAGATGTAAGGTGAAAGGCCAAACCAGGGTCCAAGAGCCAGAGATCCAGAGATGGTGGGTTCAAGAACAGGTCTAGACAGGTGAAAGAGGAGATAAGCAGCTGCCAAGTAGCCATGTAAAGTGAACTGCAGCTACAGGGAGGGATGGGGAGTCCCCCATTGTCAGTCAAACACACACAACAAGTATTGTTAGTAGCAGCAAATGCCTACTAAGCTGATAGGATCTCTGGCCTGGGTAGAGAGTGAACCTTCCCACTGGCAGTGTCAATCACCTGGCCAAGGAACCACCCCTAGGAAGGAAATGCAAGTTCACCTTTAGCCACACTGAGGAGATAGGTGGAATAATTATTTTAATAAAATACTGTATTTCCCCCTCCTAGAATCCTGCCCTTGAGCACTCCGTAGAAACTGTTGTGAGGGTCTTTGGGCCTAATCACCTGAGGCCTGACTCAGAGGGTACAGAACACCCTTTCTTCCTTTCTCTCTCTTTCAGATGCTGCCAGAACTTAAGAATATTTTTTCTGATGTGCTGGGCTTCCTTACTCTTTCTTTAAAGTTCTGTCCCTACCATGTGACTACTTGTCCACCATGAGTCTGATTCCTGTCTGCTGAACTCAGCAACATGGCTTTTTCCCTCCTTTGTGCCTGTACTCTCCTCTAAGTAGCTGCTGAGATTTACAGTTTGTCTGTGTTGTGTTCTGTGTCTGTGCTCTGTGTGTGTGTGTGTGTGTGTGTGTGTGTGTGTGTGCACGCGTGCACGCGCATGCATGAGTGTGTGTGCATGAGTGCGTGCACATGTATATAAGTGCAGATAACTATAGAAGTTAGAACTGGATCCCCTGGAGTTGGAGTTACAGGCAATTCTGAGCCACTCAATGTGGATGCTAGAAATCAAACTCAGGTCTTCTGGAAGAGCAATACATGCTCTTAGCTGCTAAGCCATCTCTCTGGTTCCCTTGAGTCCATTTTGAAATTAATTTATTAATGAGACTAAGAATCTGATTTTCCAAGTATCATCTGGTGTCGTGAAGGGATCTCCAAAATTTCTGGTAACAGAATCAGTAGATTGATGTGGGGCCATCAGAGTGTTAGGTGCTCGTCACTTTATGGGACCACAGTGGGAGAATTATTCCTTCCTCCATCTGGAGTGTCTAATACGTTCTTGGGCCTGGTTTCTCTGGCATGATTTTAATACACTCATTAAATGCACCACTGAAGTTGGGTGGGTCTTTTTCTGCTCCTAGGAATAAGTAATTTATCAGTCTGTGCTACTTGGGTGGTGCCAGACAGGTATATGATTTGTGGGCCAACCATCATTCTCCCTCAAAAGAAAGTAAAAATCTGCTGGTAAAGTGGGGTTTCCTGGAGCAAGCCATAATCTGAAGAAAGAGAGAGAGAGAGAGAGAGAGAGAGAGAGAGAGAG
>NW_022196897.1:117420607-117459338 GCF_008632895.1 Mastomys coucha
GAAGGAAGGAAGGAAGGAAGGAAGGAAGGAAGGAAGGAAGGAAGGAAGGAAGAGAGATGAGGAGGGAAGGAGGGAGGGAAGAGAGAGAGAAGAAAGGAGGGTAAAGAGAAAGAGAACACTGTTTTATATAATACAGAGTAAGTTCCAGCAGGACACAGTTTGAGAGCAACATTGCTCTTACTTCTCCCTTTGTCCTGTTGAGGATGGGTGGCTGAATTTGTCTCATTAGGTCAGCCAAGGATCTGGCTCTGAAAGAACAGTTACAGCGATGTCACCTTTACTCTGACTCAAGTACAGCAGAAGTCACTGTGTTTCTCCTTTTTCCTCAAACTACTTTGAGTTCCCAGAACTGCAGAGAATCCTCTGCCCAGATAACAATCACCCACAATGTCAAGGCTGCACCCTGAAGCAGAGGTAATCACCCTGAGAACCACTTCATTACCCCCCCGCCCCCCGGCCCAGGAATAAGGACTTCTTTGACCACTTTGCAGTAACAGAGGTGAAACAGGGATGGGCAGGACCACACACCCTCCATGACTTGCTAAATCCTGCAGCCTCCTGTTCTCTCCCCCAATTCTCCCTCAGCTTACATCTAAAGCTGCTGTAAGAACTCCTGAAAAGGGACCCAGAGTCATGGGCCCATCCTTCTATTGTCTCTCTGACCTCATTGAGCAGATCTCTGTTCTCACTATTATTTGAATCCTTATCTGGTACACAAGGGTGGGTGACCAATCATAGCCCATTGAGGCTGCCCGCCCTGGGTTTCCCCTAAATACTCCAGATTCAGTCCTTAACAACTGCTCCCATTTCAGATTCCAGTCACAAGTTACAGGTTGCCACCTCCACTTCTGACTGGTCAGAAACCAGGGATCGATCAATATGAGCACATATTGGACTCATTACTTTGTTAGAGTGGGTTTACCCAATACAATAGTCTACCAATATTCACCACTTATTTATAAAAAGCTATGCAAAGGATACAGACAATGAGCCAATGGAAGGGATGCGCCCACCCATGTGGAAAGATGAGGCATGGAGCACTGACGCCCCACTTGTGAGAAATGGGTGTAGCTGTTGTTGTTTAATCAGAGTAGTTAGCCCAGAAAGAACTCCTATTTCCTGAATCTCCTCCTTCTCCCTTGTGCCAATTAGCTAATCACAGAGTGTGAAGCTGAGCCAGTGGGATGAGATGCAGTCGCCACCCACATCAGGGGTAAAAGGCAGAAGCCTGCGGTATGCTGCTAGCCCACTGGGGATGAGTGCATCATCCCTTTTCCAAAGGGATGCACTTGCTGAGATTCTTTTTTCCGCTTTGTGGGTC
Source organism: Mastomys coucha (assembly GCF_008632895.1). Lineage (NCBI taxonomy): Eukaryota > Metazoa > Chordata > Mammalia > Rodentia > Muridae > Mastomys > Mastomys coucha. Next base: position 117,421,929 of record NW_022196897.1, read on the forward strand.
CCTTTGTGTGACACCGGGATTGTTATTTTTAACGCTCTCTCCAGGAACATCGACATATTCTATTCGCTCTGTGAAAGCATCTCCTAACCTGGTCCCCTTAATGCAGCTGCATTATGGAGGCAAGGTGGATGAGGTGGCTGGCCTTTGAGGAGCAGCTGGACCTGCAGCCCTTCCTCTCTCCCAGGAACAGCAGGAGAAAGCTTTGAGTTTCAACCCTCTAATCTCCTGCCTGGTTTCCCTAGCAACGAACTTTCCTTCCAGTGGTTATTTAGGAACTTTCCAGAACTTATCTCACCAGTGTAAACTCATGTACTGTGGGAAAGGCTTTTCTGTTAACAGCAAACGGCATACCTTTGTCTCTGCCACCCTGGTACTTCCCGGTCCTGTCTGGAGAATGGAAACAACAGTTCCCTACAGCTGAGTCCCCTGGGGAAGCCCCAGGTGGGAGAAACTGAAAACATGCGTGCTCGTGTGTTTCATGAGAACAACTTTTGTAGCACGTGAAAGTTGAAAATCTTAGCAAAGGAGAAAATGAAAAAGATAGAACTTGGAAATAAAACAAGCCGTGTTTAAAACTTACCAGATGGCTCCACAGGAGAAGAGAGAGAACACGAGTAAAATCAATGAACTTCACAAGTCAGTGGACGTACTCGACTTAAAAACCACAGCCTCTTAAATCTCTTCTCGATGCCCCTTACTACTCTAGAAAATTTTACATGACCCTGTGTGTATAACTATATAAAATAGGTTTATAAATCAAATATTTGTTGGTTAAAAAACAGAGACATTCAAAAAATTTTCGAGAGGCATAAAATGTTGGCATTTCTCGTATGTGTATGTAGAATGTGTGCCTCTGTGTGTGTACACACACACTCAAACATGCACTTGTTAATATACATGTATGTGTACATTATATATGTGTATTAATAGACAGGTGTGGGCACTCATGTGGGCATACTTGTGGAGGACAGGTGTTAGCTTTAGGAATCTGTGCTCAGTTTCTCTCCATGTTCATTTTTTGACACAATGTCTCCCACTGAAGATGAGGCTGATTGGATCTACTAGGCTATCCTGCCAGTTAATGTCAGGGATCCACCTGTCTCGCCACACCGAGGTCACAGGTATATGCCATCATGCCTGGATTTTTACATGGTTTCAGGGGATACAAACTCAAGTCAGGCCCTTTCCTGACCGAGCTATCTCCCCAGGCCCACGTGTTAGCATTTCTGAAAAACAAAAGTAAATTCTCATACTGCTGGATTTTAGGGTTCTTTTTTTTTTTTTTTTTTTTTTTTTTTTTTTTTTTTTTTTTTTTGGAGGGGTGGATGGAGATGTGAGATGGTAGCTTCCAGAGAGAGAAGAACTGTTTTAGTAAGGGTTTTATTGCTGTGAAGAGACACCATGACCAAGGCAACTCTTATAAAGGCAACTATTTAATTGGGGCTGGCTTGCAGTTTCAGAGGTTCAGTCCATTATCATCATGGCAGGAAGCACGGCAGCATCCAGGCAGACATGGTGCTGGAGGAATTCTACATCTTAATTGAAGTCAGAAGAAAGGGTCTAGATTCCACACTGGGCAGACCTTCAGCATGGGAGGCCTCAAAGCCCACCCCCCCCCAAAGTGACACATTCCTCCAACAAGGCCACACCTCCTAAGAGTCCACTCTCTATGGGCCAAGCATTCAAACACAAGAGTCTACAAGGGCCAAACCTATTCAAACAACCATAGGCACTGTCTTCAAGTGAGAGCTTTATTGGGATCATTATTGAAACCACTGGCTCCAAAGAATGGGAGATTTTGTTTTGATTCCACCACTGTGGTGGTTTGAATGAGCATGGCCCAGATAGGCTCATATATTTGAATGCTTAGTCTCAGTTGGAATTGTTTTAGGAAGAATTAGGAGGTGTGGCCTTGTCGGAGGAGTGTGTCGCTGGGAGTAGGCTTCCAGGTTTTAAAAGCCCCTATCAGACCCGGTCTCTCTTCCCTCCTCCAACTTGTAGATCACATGTGTGAATTCTCAGCTACTGATCCAGTCCAAGCCTGCCTGCCTGCTGCTGTTACACTTCTGCCACGAGGCATGGACTCACCCTCTGGAACTGGAAGCAAACCCCCAATTATATACTTTCTTAAAGGTTTGCAAAGGAGTGAGGAGGGGCCATAAGCATCGCAGCAGGGTTAGTGAGCAAGTTGCTTAGACCACCTACCTGCAGGCAGGCTGTTTCCCATTCCCTGATGACAGGGAGGAGAGAGGACTCCGCCCTTTGTGAGAGGTATGAGAGAAGAAAGACATGAGGTACCCAGCTCTTGTGTGTGGGGGATGAGGAATAAGATGGTCGCAGGAACAGGTGTGGTCCAACCTATGAGACAGTAGGACTCATAATCTAAGGTCTATCAGATGGATGTGTTTATTTGTTCTTAAATGAAGAATTAAATCTGCAGGGCATAGTTATTGACAAACAAACCAAAACAAACCAAAAAACAAACAATGACGACAACAAACAAACCCACAGCTTTTACCTCAATGGGAGCAAGTGATTTATTTTGGAGCCAAATCTAAGAGATCATGGCACAGCAACACAAATTTAGGTTACCCCAAATACCACATCCCAACATGGCAACAACTTTATGACATTTTTTATAGTAACAGAGCAAGGAAAGTTATAAATAACTTTTCAAGTACCTTGGTGGAAACATCAGATAGGCAGGGTATAGCCAAACAGACAAATCTTTGCTAAGAAATGATATTACAAAATTATATACAAACAGCCCGTGAGACAAGGACAGGTAACTTCTCTTAATTTCTATGAAAAGATTCCATTTCTCCTCAGGATGTGATTCATTTTCTCTGTATGTGTTTTTGTTTGTCTTTCTGTGTATATGTATGTCTCTCTGTCTTTCCCTATGTGTGTCTGTTTATCTTTCTGTCTGTGTTTGTCTCTCTGTCTCTGTCTGTATGTGTGTCTCCTCCCACCTCCCTGCTGTGTTTTCTGCCTATGTTCTGTTTACAGTGTGTATTCTTTATTAAAACTCTCATAGCAATTCCAATCAGTAAACACTTTTAGCCCTACACTTTGAACTTTTTCCTCCTGCCACAACAGGAAATGTTGCCTTTGTTTTCCACAATAAAATCATTATTTTTCTTTTTGTTGTGGTTGTTTTCTTGTTTTGTTTTGTTTGTTTTTTCGAGACAGGGTTTCTCTGTGTAGCCCTGGCTGTCCTGGAACTCACTGTGTAGACCAGGCTGACCTCGAACTCAGAAATCCTCCTGCCTCTGCCTCCTAAGTGCTAGCATTAAAGGCATGCACCACCACTGCCCAGCAAAACCATTATTTCTATAAGAAGATCAGCACTTTGCACTTTGCACATAACAATAAAAACACTACCATTCAAATTTTCAGTGGCTCTGGATCTGAGCTGAGTGTTTCCTGGAGCTTCCTGGTTGGTGCTTCACAGAGAGATGAAGTTCACACACCAGAGTGTGAGAGCTGAGACTCCTAAAAACCTCCTGATGGAAGAGACACTGTCTTGGCTTAGGTTTTCATTGCTGTGAAGAGACACCATGACCAAGGCAACTCTGATAAAAGAACCGTTTCACTGGGGCTGGCTTGCAGTTTCAGAGGTTCAGCACAGCAATGCTAGCTGGGAGTTCTGCATCTTGATCCGAAGGCAGCAGGAGACTGTCTTCCTTGGAAAGCCAGGAGGAGGCTCTGGATCACACTGACCAGACTTGAGCATATACATGAGACCTCAAAGCCCTAGCTCCACAGTAACATACTTCCTTTAACAAAACCACACCTTCTCTGATAAAGCCACACCTTCCAAGTGTCACTTCCCCTGGGCAAACCATAGTGAAACCACCAACCATTAAATAGTAGCCTTTTCTGTCAAACACTCTAAAACTGTCTGTCCCCAAGACCTAGTGAAGCCTTTATGCAAATATTTTATCCTCCTGACCACCAGGTAAAACCTTTGTTTTCACAAAGGCCCTACTTCAGTTTTCAGATCTTAAGCGACTTAGGTGATCAACCCCTTCTCTCTTTTCTTCATTTCCTCTGAGCTTCTTCTTCTTCTAAAACTAGTCAATTGTGAAAGACTATATGAGGTCAAACCCCAGCCAATGAGGAAAAGACCCTGAATCCCTGACCTATGTGCTTTTTCTTCTGATTTTGTGAGTAGCCCACCCTCCTGGTCAGAAATAAAGTTTTGCCTTGTCAAGCTCTTTCACTGAAGAGTTGGTCTTTTTCTTTGTGACCTGGAACCCATTTCTAACACCATGAAGTTGTGCAGTGCGACGTTGGTGGTGCCAGCCAGAACCACCACCGTCAGATTATGTGTTTGATGTTGAATGCGGTTGTTGTTGGGATTTAAGGGAGACGCTGAGGCAGACTGTCCTTTGGGGTAAAAGCTTTGTTTGAAAAGATGGTAACACCATGAACAAATGTGTGTGTAGGGTCTGAGGAGCATTCTGACATACCCTACCCCCACCCCTGAGGAGGCAGAGTGGACAATCCCTTCTCAGGATTCTCAGACGAAAGGGGGAAGACACATAGACTTGATTCCCCAGCAGGTTAATAGGGGAGGAAAGAGGAAGAGAGGAGAGAGGAGGGGGAAGAGGAGAGAGGGGGAAGGGAGGGGAGAGGAGGGAAGCAAAAAAGGAACAGAAGGAGAGAAGAGGAAGAGAGGGAATGGGAAGGGAAGGGAAGGGAAGGGAAAGGAAGGGAAGGGAAGGGGAGAGGAGAGGAAGGGAAGGGAAGGGGAGAGGAAGGAAGGGAAGGGGAGAGGAAGGGAAGGGGAGAAGAAGGGAAAGGAAGGGAAGGGAAGGGAGGGGAAGGGAAGGGGAGGACTCTTGTAGTGTAGAAAGGAAAGATTCTGAGGATATGGAAGAAGTGAGGGGAGGGACATGTCCAGTGGAGGTGTGCCCACTATGGGTGACAGAATGTGTCACCACTAGTAGCCCTCTACTGTCCTGGAATCTGAAAATCTGATGCCTGAAACTTCCTTCAGCAAGTGAGGATGAGACCTACCATTCTGGAATCTAACGCCAGGAGAAATGGCTAGTGGGCTAGAGAGTCACAGAGGAAAAGGGTGGCTACTGTGGTCACAGCCTTAGCCACAATCTAGTCTGGATTCTAGACATGTGTGACTTCATGTGGATTTGCAACCCACAGTATAAAAAACTAGGCTCTTAATAATGAAGAGAAAATAAACTAAAAGAACAGAATGTACAAAAGCAGAAAGAACGGAGGCTATTCTCCTTTGCTCATGAGAATCTTTGAACTGTTTGTTGTGGGTATGTTACACGTGTATACTGTATGTTGAGTGTATGCTACACATGTATACTGTGTACTGTGTGTATGTTACACGTGTATACTGTATGTTGAGTGTATGCTACACATGTATACTGTGTACTGTGTGTATGTTACGCATGTATGTTACACATGTATATTGTATGTTACACATGTATATTGTATGTTAAATTTGCCCCACACCCACACACCTCCCTTCCTGTTTGCTCCCCTTCCTCTAGACAGGTTCACTTGCATTTTTCATGTCAGTTATACATACATGATTTTATTTATATAAACCTTAGGAACTACAGAGAGAAAACATAAATAATTCACATATTTTCTTGTATCATACCTGAAGTTTCATTGTGTGTGTGTGTGTGTGTGTGTGTGTGTGTGTGTGTGTGTGTGTGTGTATACCAAATTTTTCATATCTATCCTTCTGATGATGAGCTCCCAGGCTAGTTTCATAACCTAGGAATTGTAAACAGCACTGCAGTAAATAAATATCTCTGGTATCTATTGATGTGGAAGCCTTAGGTAAATACTCGTGCATGGTAGAACTGGGCCATGTGCAGCTGTTGCACCCAGGCTGTGGCCTGCTCTGAGGTCCTCCATGTCACACAGGAGTGTGGCTCTGTAGTCTAACCTGGTATCAGGTATGGCCATCCCTCCGACAATGTCTCTTTGCCCAAGGTCACTTTGTCTATCTCGGATCTCCAATGCTTCAGTATAAATTTGAATATTGTTTGTTCCGAGTAATATTACCATTTCCACAATATTAATTATTCAACCCCATGAGCCCTAATGGCAATGCTAAGCACAGGTCCATATATTTCCTGGCTGTTTGACAAAACAGATTAGTCCAAAGCAATAATGGATATGATTTTTGAAAGATCTGTTAATATCATGGAAATCTGCACTCTGATAGTGAGCCATCATTTCAGTTAACATGTCAGGCCATTTCTGAAGTAACACATCTCTGCCAGAAATCATAAAAGCACCATTTAGCTCCTTCTGAGTACGCTCTGGGCTGCTCAGCAGTAAACACACTGTGTGAGCTTTAATGGGTCCCTGGTCAGCTTTGCAAATTTTGCTTGGTTAATTTTCACCAATTTTCTACTTCCTTTCAATCTAGTGGTGTGCATGTGTGTGTGTGTGAGAGAGAGAGAGAGAGGGGTGGGGAGGGAGGGAGGGAGGGAGGGAGCTTCTGGATTAAGTTGTGGTTGTCCACGCTTACACAGTACATGCTTTCGGAAGGCTATTCACTCTGAGAGGACTGAGTGAGGCCCACTTGTCAAGATCCCATTAACAAATGCCCTCATGCTTCCTAGATCTTCAGAAAAATGGATGTCATGGAAACTAGCAGGAGAAGCTCCTGCGTCCTAAAAGAAGTCTGTGCCCCCCTCAACCCCCACCATCATCTCTCAGCTTACACCGCAGCTCTAAGAGCCCAGGCAAACTTCCTTTCATCACTACTCGTTTAAAGCAACATGCCGTCCACAAGAGTAAACTGCGAGTCCAACTCTGCTGCTCTTGTAAACTCTGAGGAGGTTTTGTTGTTGCCACTACCTTTCCATGAATATTCCACTATGATATGAAAGAATTTATCTCACATATCTTTCATGTGAGGTCTTTGTTTCTGGAAACACACAAACCTGACTCTGCTCTTTATATGTGGCCTTATCTTCCCATATCCTTCCCCCCAAGTACTCTGGGAAGAAAAAGATAGACCCCAGCACGATTGAAGCAGCTCTAAGCAGTTTTAGCTTACTTGTGGTACTACTGTTGACACAATTCCCAGGCTACTGGGAATCCTCCAGAAGCTGGTAAGTTTCTTCTCAATAGCAGAGCACACAACTCCTGACTCAGCTGGCCAATACAAAAACCAAATCTTCCTTCTGTTATTCTAGAGACTTTACAGTTCCAACACCATAAAGTCGAGCAAGCACTTATTAATTTGTATTCCATAAAGAATAGGGTATAGGGTTACAAGAAATATTTGATGGCATACAACAAAACTATTCGGAATGGCTGTGTGTGGAGTTCATCATCCCAGAAATTCAGACAGTATCTGGGACTATATCTATAAAAAGATCTGTGCAGGGTGCATAAACATATTCCCACTATCTCCCCAACCACCGACACTGACTGCAGCAGGCTCCGGACTCCTTGCTCTGGTCCCTAATAGACCTTTTTCAGTTACAAGAAGATGACACCATTCTTGACGAACAGCATTTTGTTGCCACTGAAGATCTGCCAGGATACCAGGCTGCCATCTCATAGTTGGGCATTCATGGGGAAAAGAGAGTGGGACCCTGTAGGTCAAATGGGAAAGAACCTCCAAACCTACCTGGGATCACTTCAACTGTTGTCTGCTGCCTGAAACAGGATGGGCTCCCCCTGCTAGCACAAGCCTCACCGTCACCAAGGCTACCTCCAGGTGGCCAGGGACCCTGCTGTGTACTGTCTTCTGACTGGCTGAGTCCTCAGTGGTTGCTTAGGAACTGTGTAGCCTCCAGAGCACAGCTGTGCTGAAACAAAGGCGATTTCCCTTTTGAGTCTGTCACGAATTCCAGCTTAAAAAGGGAAGTCGTTGCTTTGAGCCAAACCTTGAGCACAGTAGGTGATTTGTGTGATCATAGATTCAAGCAGGTAGCTTTTTTAGTTTGCCCCTTGGAGGGTTATTAACAGCACGATACACACACACACACACACACACACACACACACACACACACACACTATCAGTACAACATTGGTTTGTGTCAAGCATTAACACAGTTGGGATGGTTTTCCATTTTTGACTGTTACTGAGCAGTGGTTTGAGTGCGAATGGCCTCCATCGATTCCTAAGTTTGCATGCTTGGCCCCTAGTTGGTGGACCTGTAGGAAGTATTAGGAGATGTGTCCTTGTTAGAGGAAGTGTGTCACTAGGGGTGAGCTTTGAGATTGGTAGCATTCCCAGTGTGTGTTCTCCTTCCTATTTGTAGATGGAGGTGTGAGCTCTCAGCATCCTGACACCATGCCTTTGCTCCACCAGTATGGATGCTAGCCCCCTGGAACTATGAGCCCAATAAAATACTTAAGTTGCCCTACTCATGGTTTTTTTTTTTTTTTTTTTTAATCACAACAGTAGAAAAGTAACTGATACACTGACTATGGAGACTTCTGTTACCAAATCCTTTTGTTTTGAAGCTGTTGCCATTCGTACCTCTCATGTGTTGGAGTTTTTGTTTGTTTCCATAAGCATTTATTAAAAATGTGAAAAGGTTAAAAAAAATCACTTGTTAATGTGATTTTTCACTGTAATCTGCAGTAAAGAAAACCTTAAAATACATATCCAGGAAAAAATAAACAATAAATAGGAACAAAAGCAAACATAAAACCCAAGTAATCTATGGCCAGACATATCCCAAACAAATGAACATTCATTTATACAAATGTTTGTGGCACTTTTGGTTGTGATATTTCAAAACTAAAAACTACACACAAGTGTTCTTCAAAGAGTAATGACCATTGGGCTTACTGGCAGGCTGAAACAGGAAGGCCTCAGGTTTAAGACCTGCCTGGCCTCCAAAGTGGCACCAATCCTGCCCTGGCAATTTAGTGAGAACCTCTCAAAACTCAAAAGAGGGCTCGGTATGCAGCCAGTGGAAGGGCATTTGCCTAATGTATATACAGCTCAGTGGAAGGGCATTTGCCTAACATGTGCAACGCCTTAGGTTTAATTGCCAATTCCACCACAAACCAAAACAACAAAGAAATATAAATGGCAAGCACACTTTGGTGCATTAAACAACAAGAAAAACTAAACTAGGGATACACATAAAATTTGGTCTAGACATCCTGTGCTCCAGCTTAGCTGGGTAAGTGTAGCCTTCATTGTTGTAATTGTTGCGCGGCTCCAGAAAGACCACACCAGGCCAAACAGTTCCACCTGAGGTGCACTGAAAGAGAAAAGGGCAAGGTGGTGGCAGAAAGAGAAGGGGGGAGAGAGAGAGAGATCAGAGGGTCCTTCCTTATATATATAGATGGTGAGGTAGCCACAGGTAAAGGTAGGAGGTGAGCCAAGTAGATTCTGGGAATATGATGGCTGTTGCCTTGGCAACAGGCGTGCAGGTCATGCTGTTGCCTATGTGATGTCACAGGTTACGGAGGTCCTGGTAATAACACTCACCCCTCACCAAAGAAGCTTGCTTTTGCAGCAGATGCAGACCACACACACACACACACACACTCTCGCACTCCTAATAAAACCCTAAGAGAACAACTGACCATGGGGTGTCCATCCCCAGTTGATACATCTACAACACAACTCCCGCACGTAAGGCTCAGGGAACATCTCAGAAGAGGAGACAGAAAGCTGACAAGAAACAGAGGACCAGGAAGTCTGCCGTGGGATTGTGCCTTCCAGCTATGACAGGGAAGTTAACGCCAGGAAATCCCAAGCATGGCTGCCCAAACAATTCCAATGGCAATTGACATCTTGAAGAAAAATAACTCAACTAAAATATAATGACATCATTTCCTTCCTTTCCACTTTCCTACCCATCCCATGCTTGGCCTGCCCTCTTCTTCTTTAACCATTGTTACAGATATATCTAAGTGACTAGTACTGCCCATTGAGTCACAGATACATGTAAGCGACTAGTACTGCCCACTGAGTTCATGTACTGTTGCCCGTACAGTACAATCAGTGCAGTCATCCCTGGGGTAGGCTAATTCTCCCTCTCTCAGTAGTTATAATTGCTGTGCTTTTCATCTAGATTTGGGCCTCATGAGATTCCCCCCCCCTTTATGTTAAGATGACTAATCTCAAGAAATATATCTCAAAGTAAAGAAAGCCAATAACAAAAATATGTGTGCTATATAATTTCACCTATATAGCCCTTGTGAAATATCATAATGAGAGAGATACAGAACAGACTGGAAGTTGCCAACAGTTAGGTAGAAATGGAAAGTAGGGAAGGGCTAAGTACAGGGAGTGTGTTCCATGAGAGAAGTCTTGCAGTGGTGATAGAGCCAAGTGCCTTGAAGCTGAACAGAGCATAGAGGTATTTGTGTAGATATCAGTACACTTAAATGAACCCATGTATAACTGGCGACATTCATACCGTTAAAGGCTCTGTACCGGGTCAAGACTGGCGATGGCACACACCCTCTTGTGCACTTGATAGAAGGGCAGCCTGCCTGCCCAACTCAGCCCCACTGAAGAGAATCTGCACATAATGAGAGAAACTTGCTTATCAAGAGATTACTGTCTGGAGTTTTTTCAGAATCCTAGATCTTAAAGATCCAGCACGCTACCTCAGCAGATCTCCAAGTATGCCCCTAAAGATGAACATTTTCTGTACCCTAGCATCACCCAGAAAACTTGATAGAAATGCCAATTCTCATTCCTAGACACTAAGTAAGAGACCCAACACTGAGTGAAACAATCTTGGGCTCAGTGGGTCCTCCCGGGGATCCTGATGCACACCTGGAGCTACTGTTGTTCCTGTGGGTAATCTACCAGCTCTGGTACACTGAGACTTCATCTTCTACTTAAACCACCCCTCAAGAAGAGACTCCAGCCAAGCAGAGTCCTGGCCCCTCATCCGGTCCCTCTTCTCCAAGCTGGTTGTGCATCACATTCATATATTCTGCCACAAACACTCTCTCAACAGGGGCAAACATGGAAATCCTCCAAAGCCCGCCATCCTAGATCATCGAGTCACACGGGTTTCTATGAAAGACATAATTTCCCATAAAGACCAAACTCTAGAGGAATGTATGTTCCCATTAGGCCTGGGCTAATGAGCACTCTAAATTAAAGGAAAGGTGATTATTTCCAGAGCTACCTAAAGCCTTCATCCTCTGCCCAGAAGTGATGCTGGGAAAGTAAGGTTCATTTAACTCAGTAGTGCCCGAAGCACTTCACAGAGCACGTTCCAGATGTGAACTCCACTAAGTATAAATAATAATGCTAATAACATCTCATTCATCTTCTCTTTATCTCTGAGGCTGGGAGGATCAAACCCGATACACACAGCTTCAAAGGCATCTCCCATTCCAGATCTGGGAACGAGTGTGTTCCAACAAGTCTCCAGCCTCAGTTCCTGCATTCCCAGCAGTCAGAGGTTCCAACTCATCTGAAGTGGTATTTGAACCTCTCTCCCCATGATTGTCTCTAATAAGCTTAGTGGCACTAAGTCCAACAGCACCACCAGCAAAGAAACCTACTTTCAAGAGCCGTGTGTTCTACTGTTTCATCTTCCTCCATCCCTAGAAGTGCTTAGCATACTTTTATGAATTAAATTGAATCTTAGACTTGTCAAGACAGCTTTAAAAATAATCAGAGACTGTGGATGGGATGGCAACACAAAGCCGGCAGATGGCAAGATGGTGGTAAAACAGAGCCTCCAGTTACTCTGGGGAACCTGTGAGGCCTCACTGTCGGTGGGAGAGAAGAGGGTGGGTTACCCTGATGCTCTAGAGCTGCTGATCAGGGGCTGCATAACTAAAAAATATGACAAGCAGGAAAATAGACGCCATGTTAGGGAGTGTACAGCCGGCCACGGGTAGAAGTCTGGGCAGTGCCAGTCAGCCTTGTGGATTTGGTCCAGCTGCTAGGGACAGACTTGAGGATAAGACTTCTGGCCCCAGAAGAGCAGGAAGAGCCAGACGGGCCTGCTCTGAGTGGAGGAAGAGAAACGTAAGCCTCGGGATGAACCACAGCCCACGGTGGAGAAGAGAGACAGGGCTCGGGTTGTCTCCACCCAAAGCCCTATCCAGTGGGGGCATCCTACTCAAGAAGCCTTAGCTTAGAGAAACTTTGGCCCCTTTCAGTCCAGACTAAATGAAAAATTCTAGGAAGTAGAGGCCTAAGAAATGTTGGTTTAAGGACGATTTTATGGATTGTTCTAAAGCTTAGAACAGGTACTAAAGAGCTGTTTGGAGGAAGTGGCCACCGGAAGGGAGGTAGGGCATGGAGTCATCCAGACCTTCAGAGCACTGCATCTTACTCAATCCCATTCTTTTACATCTGCTTCTCCCAACGGCCTGCACTCTCCAATCATCTAGCACAGTGGTTCTCGGCCTTCTAAATACTGTGACTTTGTAATACAGTTCCTCGTGTTGTGGTGACCACCCCAACCATCAAATTATCTTGTTGCTACTTTATGTCATTTTGCTACTGTTGTGAATTGTAACGTAAATATCTGACAAGCAAGATATCTGATATGTGACCCCTCTGAAAGGTTCCTTGAACTCCCAAGGGGGGTCTCAACCCACAGGTTGAGAACCACTAATCTAGAGAGTTTTACAATTCTCAGTTCCTGGCCTTCCTGAAAAATTACATCAGAATCTCTGGGGATGGGCCCACCCATGGCTGATTTTCAAAGCTCCCTGGTGACTCTGGTGTCTATCCTTGAGCAGAACCATGGCTGCTTTAATTCTTCACACATAAAATTTGAACCAGTTGGCACCATGGCTCCTGACAGTCAATAGAAATGCAGACATTGGCCTGGCCTGCACCCACCCTACAGAAGAGAATCCAGATTTGCACAAGATTCCTTCAGTGGGCTAAGTTTGAGAAATCCAGGTTTTGGTTGCTCAATTGGTTGTTTTGTTTTTGCTTGTTGTTTTTTCCTTCAGACAGGATCTCATGTAGCCCTGGCTGTCCTGACACAGTGTCTGCCTTCTCCATTGTGGGCTGTGGTTCATCACGAGGCTTAAGCTTCACTTCTTCCACCAACTCAGAGCAGGCCCATCTAACTGTCTGCTTTATAACTATAATTTGGCTACTATTGTGAATCGTATTGCAAATATCTTCCTGCTCTTCTAGGGCCTATACCAAGCAGACAGACCAAATCCATACTATATTAAGGACACTGTAGCTAATTTCTGATTCTCTTCTCTCAGTTTCCCAGTTGCTGATATTACAGGCTTGTGAGACCATGACCTACTAAGAAGCACAATTCTAAGGATGCTGAGAACATTGAGCTATCCCCTTTTTCTCACCTAGGAGCTTTAAAAACTCTTGGCATCTGAGGTCTGGTCTGCAGTAATTCTTTGGACCCAGAACCAGCATGAATGGAGACCCAGAGGCAGCACGAATGAAGGGAGACCCAGAACTGTTGATGGGCCCCTCAGTGCCAGAGACTGTAATGAGGCTGAGGTGCACATGGATAGATCAGCCTTGCAATGCCCAACTCACCAACTCAGTAGAGAGATGTTGGAAGAATAGGTCCTGATTACCAAGATACCAACTTCTCCACCTAGGAGAAGCAGAATATGGTAGCTAGTAGGTGCCAGTAGATGTTGGTGATAGTTGAGACATACTTTCATAGTCACCCTCCAAACCCCTTGATACTTCACTGTGACCACAGGAGCTGAGCCTTTTTAACAAGCTCCCAGGAGATCTGCTGCTGCTGCTGCTGCTGCTGCGGTGGTGCCTGTGTCTGCTGCTGTTATGGGTCTGGGGTTGTTCAGAGATTCACCAGTCCAACAGTGAATGAATTTTAACAAGGGGGTTTTATTAGATATTGCTCAGAACCATACCTGAGACGTGGGATTCTCAAAGTGTGTCCCCAGCTGTTGTTAGTCTGGGGTTTATAAAGACAATACCCACAAGGTTACAGTTTTGAGGGTGGAATTAGCACACACCCTGCCTACATGCAGGCAGAGCTAAACTCTTATAACAAATGCCTTGCAGACACCTTGGTTATCTTGAACAAGCAAGCATTTTTCCTACAGAAGCAGAACCAGCGATTCAGCGGTGACCACTAGCTTGCCAGAACAGCATAGGTAGTTCAACATTTTTACTAGATCAGGCAGTTTTGAAAATAGCCCAAATATTCCAAGAACTCATCCATTTTGGGCAAGTTGGCTGACAGAGTACACTTTACAAAAACTTACAAGCTAGAGCAATTGCACAGTAGTTTATGGATTTTAAACACAGCGTTAATCATCATCACATTCTCCCCTTGGGTTGAGTTCTGAGCCAAACCCTTGACTTGGTAGTGGGTGCCTGTTCATGTTGAGACCAAATAACCATTAGTTTAGTAGCGCTGAAGTGTGGATTTATGTATCTGGTTAAGGCATTGCTGATGCAGGGTCTAACAGCAGGAGCAGGAGAACTAAGTGCAGCTGATGGCAGAGTTACCTGGAGTTACTGGGCCAGGAGGCACAGTAGCCAGGAGCAGCCTCAGAACGAGAGCGGGAACCATTTGTCTCCCCCTTTCTGTTTTTCCAGAGCACATCCAAGTTATCTCCAATTCTCCCCTAAAGCCCTCCTTGCTCTGACAGAACCACCTCAGCTAATGAATCCACATGCTCTTCTAGCTTGGCAATAGATTTGTCTAATATGGACAGATCTTGGGTTGTTTGATGTACTATGGATTTGAAGTTAATGTCAGCCATTGCTGTTCCTGTAGCACCACTAGTGGCTCCTGCTGCACCCAAGCCTAAGAGGATTAAGCGAGGTGTGAGGAGGTGAATTGCACATTTTGCTTTTTTCCCCCTGGACCAGGGGGACTGGCAGGGTCTGTGAATACAAGTACTCTTTCCTGCTGGATCATCATCATAAATACATTTTCAAGGGAACAGGAATACCAAGGTACAGAATTTTGGGGCTTGTGTGTATATGCCAGATAGGCTAGCATGGGTACCAAAGTCATCAGTATTGGTGAGCCAAACAGTTTCTGCCAGGTGGGGAAGGAAGGGAGGGAGGGAGGGAGGGAGGGAGGGAGAGAGGGAGGGAGGGAGGGAGGAAGCAAAAGAGAAAAGAAAGGAGGGAGGGAAGGAGGGAAGAGAGGAGGAAAGGGAAGAAGGGAGGAAAGGAGGAAGGAGGAAGGGAAGGAAAGAGAGAGGGAAGGAGAGAGAGGGGGAGGAAGGAAGCAGCATTTGACAAAGCATTGGCAGGAACTGAGAAATATTTATGGAGAATCTTCATTTATTCTTAAAGGGGGATTTAGATATATCATAGGTCTTTGAGTAGAAAAAGGTCCCCTCACCTTGGATTTGGCCTACGTGAAGAAATTTGTTGCTTGAGTGGAAAGACACACCCATGGACAATTGGCAAAGGAGGTGGTCAAATGAGCTTCTGATTTACAGTGAGTCCTTACATAGTGTGAGACTTTTGTAGGGTTCAGGACCAACAATCAGGCATAACATTTGGATTAGTAACATTCACTAGCAAGTATACTGATATTAATATGTCATTAGGAATTCAAAGGAGCTCAGAGAAGTAGGGTTAGTGGGAAGAGAGAGAGAGAAAGGTGGTGATAATACAAAGTGATGTCAGCCCGTGACATCACCAACAGGGCCAGGAGCTGGTATAGTGCCTGGACTGGTTAGAGCATTCAAACCAAGGACTTTGGAGGTTTAAATTTGTCTAAACTTCTAAAGATGAGTATCTTAGTCTTCCTGTCATAGCCTGTATCCTTCTCATTATGTCTGTAGATATGGCCCTCCACCCCTGTTCTCCATCTGTCATTCCAGGGGTCAGGGATCGAGTACATGACCTTAGTATGCCAATCAACTGAGTTGAGTCTGGATGGCCTCTCTCCTCCCCATCTGGGCCAAGTACTATGATATTTGCAGCCCCAGTGTGGACATCCTCCATAATTTGGGTCCTTACAGTCTGAGCGAGTTTGCTCATATACAAAACAAATATATATAGGAGAAGTCATAGCATTGTATAACTCCTGTATACATTTCCCTTGGCAAGTGTCCCTTATATCAAAGGTGAGGCTTATAGTACTAGCACATCCTGTCACCGGACAGAATGTAGAGGCTATGGTCTTGTTGTGATTTTCTATGGCAATTACCTGGAACTTCCATGCCTTAAGGACTGGTCTGGTCATTTTAGGACCCTGGGGATCTTGGGGTCTCCAGTTTTGATTCCAGGAAAGAACAGAAGGGAATATAGCCAGACAAAACAGCATCATTAGGTTAAAACCCATGGTACCCTGATCTTTAGTGGATCCTTGCAAAGCTTGGTGACAGTCCACTTTTCTTTAACTGGATCTTGTTCCCAGTGGTACACTTGACCTGAGAGGGATATATCCAAGTCCAGACTCCGTCTACGACAGCACAGGGGTGGTCAGGATGATGATGTGGTCTCTTCTAGCAGGGTCCCAGCATCCCAGCTCGATGTCTCTTGAACCTGGAAAGGATGTGTTAACGCAGTGGCCCTCTGAAAGCAGCCTTAACTGAAGAGATCACAGTGTCCTGAGTCAGCTGCTGAGCCTGTACAGATTGAAGAAGATGATGGTTAGAATTTCAAATGGAGTTAAACCTTGTACACGAGGAGTATGTTGAGCCCTAAGAAGGGCAAAGGGGAGGAGCCTCACATATCCTTTGCCAGTTTCCAAGGTTAATTTAGTCAAGGTCTCTTTGTTTGTTTAGTTTGTTTGGTTAGTTAGATTTTTTGAGGCAGGCTTTCTCTGTGTAATAGCTCCGACTATTCTGGAACTCACTTTGTAGACCAGGCTGGACTCCAGCTCACGTAGATCTGCCTGCCTCTGCCTCTGAGTGCTTGGATTAAAAGTGTGCACCACCATGCCCAGCTTAGTCAAGATCTTTTTACAGGTCTGATTTACCCTCTCTACTTGTCCTGGGTCTGATTTATCCTCTCTACTTGTCCTGAACTTTATAGATGGTAAGTGCAATGTAACTTGCAATTGATCCCCAGAACAGCAGAACTGTTCTAAGTAACCTTAGATAGAAAGAGTCCATTGTCTGATCTTATGAACAATGGCAGTCCAAACCTAGGTATTATTTCATCCTTTACAAACTGTATTTCTGCCTTTAGTTTGTGGAGCATGGAGTGTCCCAACAGAGGGTATGGGCATTCAGTTATGACTAAGAAAGAGTGGGTCACAGTCCCCTTTCCCAGGTCCACAGTTCTTTTGGTGGTCTGAGAACAAATTTGTGAACCAGTAGCTCCTTGCATTACAAATCTGTTTCTTACTTATTGGCCCATCTGCCTGCTTTAAAACCAAGTAACCGGCTCTGATCTCCACAAGAATATTGATGGGAAACATTGCCCCCTTCAGAGTTACCCTGGGCTGGAGGTGGTGGGAAGATGGTGGCTGAACCAACCCCATTAGTCTATATCTAGCCAGAGCACCAATATAGACCTTTGCTTCTGTTTGAGACATTTGTTTCTCCTATGGCTGGTTTCTTTGCAGTAGGTGCATTGGCCTTTCTTTAAGGGAGCACCTCTCCCAGAATCCACTTCCCTCCAGTCTGGTCCTTCTTTCATAAACTTTGGATGCTGAGGTCCTTCTCCCTAGCAAAAATGACAGCATAATCTTAGCTGGTCTTGATCTGCCTGTCCCTATTGTTGCATACCCAGGAGACGATCTTGACTAGCTCTGATAGTACCTATGCTTCAAAGCCTTCTGTTTTCTAAATCTTTCTCCTAATGTTTGATGCTGACCCAGACACAAAAGCCATATTGACAGTGCTCTGGTTTTCTGGGACCTCCTGGTCCATGGGGTGTGTAAGTTGGGTAAGCTTCTAGGAGGGGCTCCAGAAAGCAGATGGTGACTCGTCTAAACCCTGAGTTTATCTGACCTACTTTAGACAAATTGTGGGGCACTGAGCTGCGGCCTCAAGACTCCCCTACAGAGTCTGGTGAGAGAGGTTAAGAGACAGGCTCCCTACCTTCGTGGGAATTAGAATCTCAGTCTGGTTGCAGGGAAAGAAAAAAATGTCTCCAGTTGTCACCAGATCAATAGCTGATCTCCCATCATTTCCCAACTGCCTTTGGGCCTTTCATCAGACTCCCTCCCTCTCCTCTGTGGTGAAGAGAGTTTGAAGTAGCTTCTGACAATCTGCCCATGTAGGTGGTATATATAAAACACCATTTTCATCAGAGAGATCAAGCCTTGGTTTTTTTTCCAAGAGAGAGATTTTGGAGTTTCCAGCTATACAGATCACTAGTGGAGAAGGGACCAAATACCGTAACTGATTGATGGCCTTTCCCATCTTCCTCACCCTGAGTGGCCCCAGAGTGTGTGGGGGTCTCTTTCAAAGGGAGGATAGCTGGAGGCAGAGATCAGGGGGAAGCATGTCAGGGTGTGGCACCAGGGGCATGGTAGGATGTGTCCTGAGAGGGGAGCCATGGGGACTCTCTCATACCTCAGTAAGATCAAGCAGGGATGAGATCTCTGAAAGAAAGGAGGAGGAAGAGGATTGGGGGTCAGAGTCAGAGATAGTGAATGACTAGGAGATGGGTCAGGAAGCGGTTCCACCCCAGGTGTGAGGGCATCACATTCCTCTCCCTGGCTGGTACCCCAGCCACACAGGGTGGTGGTACATCTTCTTCTGGTGAGGATGGTAGGACTGGAGGCTGAAATTTGTCCCACCCCTTGGTCTTATTTCTTTCTTCTGAAACAAAACTGGTGGCATTAGGGGACTAGTTTGTCTGGTACTCTCTCATCTGGGATAGAAATTCCTCACCAGGAACCCCCAGGCCATATGTAGCCGAGTTGGAGTTTCCTGGTTTTCTAAAGACTGTTGCACTCTGTAGACAAGGGAAAGTTTGAAGAAGCCTTCAGCAGGCCAGCCCACCTGAAATGAAGGCCAATGGAGAGAGCAAAAGGCAGTTAGTTTTCCTGAATAATTCTGTCCTCTGGACTCCTGGTCTTTCCCCTGGAACTCCTTAAAATGCGACTTCCTCAGATCTCAGGGGGGTTTCTGGGTAAAAGATTCCCCACCCCCCATCTTTTCAATTTCTTCAAGGACAAGAAATAACACAAAGAGTAATGCACACAACACAAAGCCACAGTGTTCTCCCACTTGGCAATTAATGCTTCTAGTCAGCCTTCCCTTGCCTCCAGAAGGAAGCAACTGGGGCCCAGTGGTCCCTCTGACTTAGGAATTAACTGCATCCAGCTTTCCTATGAGTTTCCCAGACAGATGCATGCTACCAACATTACTTTACCTCTGAGAGGGCTTCCGATGCCACTTTCCCACAATCCAGGCGTGAAGAACCTGTCAGTGGCCACCTCTAAACGTTAGGTTTATCCAAATTTTCTCAGCTTCCAGTAGACCAGAGACCCCAGGCAGGGTCTCAAGGCTCCTCACTGGAATCTAGGCATTGAGGACTGGTCGCTCCTTTGGCTTAAGCAGAAGTCCTGGGATCAAGGCTAGTCAGAAAAACAGGAATCAGGCTGAACACCTGGATCTCCGTGGAGTCTCCAGATGTTCCAGACCTTTATTAGATACTGGCCAGATACACACCGAGACTTGGGATTCTCAAAGTGTGTCCCCAGCTGTTGTTAGTCTGGGGTTTATAAAGGCAAAAACCACAGGTTACAGTTTGGAGGTTGAGTTAGCACACACCCTGCCTACATGCAGGCAGAGCTAAACTTTTATAACAGATGCCTTGCAGATGCCTTGGTTACCATGAGCAATCAAGCATGTGGTACAGAAGCAGAACCAGCGGTTAGCCTTGTGACCCATTATCGTTTAAGAACAACAGAGGTAGTTAAACATTTTTACAAGATCAGGTGCCATCTACAAGAACAGACCAACTATTCCAGGAAGCCATCCATCTTGGGAGTGTTAGCTGACAGGGTACACTTCACAAGAACTTACAAGGTAGAGCAATTGCACACAATGTTGGTCAGCACACTGCCAGAACCTCCCACAGTATAGAAAGGTCTGTTAAAGATGGCAGCCCCAGACCCCATCCCTCAAGGTTACTGCTGGAAACAGTGGAATCTGCTACTCTGAGAGAAGGGACTGAGAAACTAGTGGGTGGGTATGCTGAATCATACCTGTGCCTTGTGGCGTTGAGAATAGTGATGGTCAAGAACTCACATCCCACACTCTACCTCTTTGTGAGTGAGAAATGGTTTACTACAAAGGACTCTGCTGTCCCTGTGACTTGGATAAGATTCAAGTTGTCCTCTTGTCATCCAGACAAAGACAAAATGACCTCCAAATTTTCATTCTTAGACCCCTAAATGATTTACTAACCTAGACATGGTACCCTCCACCTGGAATCCCTGCACTCCCAAATCTGATGTAGGATTATGAATTCAAGGTTAACCTAAGCTATATAACAAGATGTCTGAAAGGAAGAAAGAAAGGAAAAGGAAGAGTCAAAATAAATGATTTCTTGACCTGTTTGCCTCTACTGATCAATGAGAACATGATTGTTGATAGCCAGACTTTATTTATGGTTCTCAACTCCCCTACAGGCCTCTGAAATTTGGTCTACCTTCAACAGGAGAAACATATCACCCTCCTGATGAGAAGGTGGCAGTACAGCTTCCTCAGACTCTGACAGGCCATGCTGATGAGAACAGGAGATAGAAACTGTTTAGGAAGATTTAAGGACAGAGACTCAGAACACAAATAATTCTAATTCTTACAATGCCCTTGGTTGTGTCTTGGCTGGAGGCCAGGCAAGTCAGAAGAGGGCTCCGAGTCTTTATCCAGCTTCTCATAAGTGAGCTACCCTGTCTGGAGGCTGTATACAAAGTGTGACCCAAACTCCAGTCAAGAAGCTAAACTCTCTGGACAGCTTTGGGACTGGTTCTCTACTCTTTCATGAGGGAAATGAGTTATAGCTAACTGTCCCATTTTAGCCCAGTCTCCTAAGTGATTTTAGAGTCTTAACTCTTGAGGTGAAGTGTTATGATAGTTTTAGAGGCCATTAAGGATATCAGGGCTCTGTAGAGGCCCATTAGAGAAGGCTATTTCTTCTCTGTAAAAAGAATGGAATCTCTCATGGGACCTGGATGGAGATGTCATTCTGATCTGCCCCAAAGAGTAGAACATTATGTATACTGTCTCCTCCCTTAAGAGTCAGTCCATCTGGGGCTGCCAATCACCTGGCTAAGAGACCAACACTCAGGAAATGATAAATTGAAAGTTATGGTAAGGAGAGGGAGGAATAATTATCCCCCTTAGGAGATAATGCCCTTGCCCTTTCTGGAACCCTGAAGTGGGCTCCACAGAGTTTCCACAGCTAAACTCTCAGCCTAAAAGTCAACTTACTTCTTTTATTCTTCCTCTTTTTCTTTCAGATACTGGCTGAAGCCTAAGCATGCTTTCCCAACTCTGTTTCTCAAAGGCTCCTTCCTCTTCTGCCTCTGTCCCCCAACATTACTAAAGCCGCCTGCTTTCCATCTTGTTCCTTCTAACAGCTGCTGAGATTTATGTCTTGCCTGCTATATTTATTTCTTAATAGCTAGTGAAGTCATCCACTGATGGAATTATTAGGCTCCCTCCTAAGTTTGTTTCTAAATTCTATTAATGAAATTAAGAACCCAAGAGAGATACTCCCCCACACAGTGGCCTGCCTTCACTCCCTTTCTTGTCCAGGTTCTGTTCTCCCTAGCGGTACTAGTTCAATCTTCCCTGTGAAAAACAAAACTCCCTTTGCCTAATCTTTGAGAGTATTGTTCTTCTGACCTCAATCTTGACATCTCTTTAGTGATGCTTTCAAGTAAAGTTATCTTTACCACATTAGGGTTTGTACTTCCTTGGACAGGTTCAAGGATCTGCCACGGAAGTGGCCAAGTGTAAAGGTCCTTTAAGGCCTCACTAGAGGCTGTGTCTGAGGTAGGAGCACCATACAGATGTGAGGAGTGTCTCCTAAGACAGGATCTGCCCAGAGCCAGAGCCAACAAGAAAGAATGGGCCTGATGCTGGAGGGAACTGAGCCAGGTGAGACTCAGTGGTCCCTGCTGGGTATCGTTTTACAGTGTTCCCAGCCTCTCTGCTCCTCACTCCCTAGGTTGTGTGCCAGCCCAGTGTTGACAAAATGCAGGATGGTAGTCTACCTTGCACCTCTGCAGATTCTTTCCTGTAGCTCCTCCCCCACTCCCTCTCCCCACTGCTCCCACAATCTCTTCCTATAAAGGAGCTCTGCCTCAGCATGCAAATGTCCTCCCATCTTAAAACAATGCTATCCTTGACCTCATGTCTCGGGGCTATCCGTTCCTTACATGTACACACACACACAGAGAGAGAGAGAGAGAGAGAGACAGAGACAGAGACAAAGAGACAGACGGGGGGGGAGGGAGAGGGAGAGAGAGAGGTACACACTCATTGACATGCTCACACACAAAACCAAAGAGATTTAAGAGTGCCCTGTGCCTGCTTGTCTCCCAGCCAGCCTGCCCCACTGTGTCCCTCACATTCCACGTGGTTGAACATCTTCCCCTTGCAAGCTTCCTCTTTGTGTTTGCTGCCTCCACAGTTTGTAATCCTCTTCCTCTCTTTCTGGCACTTCTCTGACTCCCCCCTCTCCTGGCCTATGGTCCTATTGTCCTCTCTCTCTCTCTCCTTTCTCATGCCATTCTGGCAATACTGGACAGCCCAGCTCTAGCATAAAGGCTTCACAAGTGTAGTAATGAGAGAGAGTGTCACCAATAGCCACAGGGGGCTGGATCTTCACTCCTGCCTTCTCTTCATGATCTCCCAAGGGAATGGAAGAGGGGAAGGATTCTCTTGCTGTTTCTCAGAGATCATAATACATCTCATGAGCCCCAAAGGGTCTGCTGGTCCTCAAGCCCTTAATAGAATCTCAGCCCCTTCTAAAGGAGAAGTAGACATTAGCTCTCTAAGTCTTCTTTGCCCAGGACCCAAGCAGCCTGCTCTCTGGTCCACAACATAATTTGCTGCTAATTTCTAGCTAGGGCACTAGATAAAGATGTTTTAAAATGCTGGCCCCCTGGGCTCATGGCATTTGAGATACACAAATATGTTGCCATGGTGACACAGTGACAGATTAATTACCAGATCCTCCTGGAACAAAGCTGCTTTAACGACATGGAACCCTAGGACAGGATGAGGGTGGGTGATTCCCCACTCCAGCCAGCACACAGAAGAAGTCATTGAGCCTATTGGATGTAGATGGAGGAAGGCAAAGTAGAGCCACTAGCTCTATCATATAAGTCAAAATTCCTGGGGCTTCTGGAATCAGACATGCTTCTTGAAAATGGAATGTATGTGTGTGTGTGCGTGTGTGTATGTGCACATGTGTGTGTGCACAAAAGAATCAATGTGATCCTAGACAAAATGATCAAAGGTGGAGGCATCACAACAACATCTGGTTTCAAAACATAAAATACATGGGATTTCCAACAGATAAGATACCTGTGTCATCCTGTTATTTATTTTTTTATTTCTATACATTTATTTTACCTTATGGATATAAAGGTTTCCCTTTGAGTATGTATGTGCACCATGTGCGCAGAGGTCAGAAGGCTTTAGACTCCCTGGAAATGGAGCTACAGATGGTTCTGAGCTGGGAACTGAACCCAGGTCCTCTGCAAAAGCAAACAAGTGCTCCTAACTGAAGAGCCATCTCTGCAGCTCCAATGGCAACCTTCTGTCCAGGACTTTGCCAGGTATTGTGCAGCCTGTGTGTCTGCTTAGTTCATGAGCTACTTCCCACAACCACCTCTGCTACCACCATCAAGCTGTTCTTAGCGAACATTCCTCAGAAGCAACCTGCTGCCAAAGTGGTGCTCACAAGCAAGAGTCATTCTGCCAATGGTGTGGCTCTTCACAGGAAAGGGAAGCAGAGACTCTGGGACAAAGCTGCCACTGAGAATCTACTGGGGATGCCAAAACAGAATGTGGTTTTACATAAACAACATTGGAAAGTTATGTAAGTTTTGAGATAAGCCTATCCCTGCTAGTTCTGGGACCTTGCCTCTTCTCTCTGCTTCCTTGGCCCCTCTCACAGCTCCATGGTCTGACACACCATCTGTGCTTGGCAAGTTTCATATCAACCTGATACAAGCTATAGTCATCTGAGAGGAAGGAAACTCAATTGAGAAAATGCCTCCAGAAGATCCTGTTGTAGGCAAGCCTGTAGAGTATTTGTTTGGTGTTTGATGGGGGTGGAGGAGCAACACCGTGTGGATGGAACCCCTGGGCTGATGGCCCTGGGTTCTAAAAGAAAGCAGACTGAGCAAGCCAGTTAGCAACGTTCCTCCATGTTCTCTGCACCAGTTCCTGCCCTATTTGAATTCCTGTCCTGACTTCTTTGATGATGAACAGTGCTGTGAAGGCATAAGCCAAATAAACCTTTTCCTCTCCAACTTGCTTTGGTCATGGTGTTTCACCATAGCAATAATAACTCTAAGGCAGGCAGGCTTCCGAGCACTTGGAGCCCACGCACCACTGGCTTCTATATATCCTCACTGAATTCACTTATAACAGATCTGACATTAAGTTACTAGCTCTTCATTCTTCTGCATGTTTGGAAGTAATCCATCTGCCCATACTGTTGGGAAAAAATAATAAGATGAATTGTGACTGCTTGTCAAATATGAAGGTAACACTACTTTTTACAAAAACAACAAAATTTGATGTTTCCTTCAACTTGCAAGGTAGAGCTGTAAGATGGGGTCTCTGCTAAGGCTACACACACAGGACTTGAAATAAACAGCAACTGCAAGGGCCAGTTCCGCTCTTCTCTCTAGATAACGGAACAGCTGTTCCCTGGAGGAAGATGGCATGTCTTCTGGTGTGACTTATGCCAACATATGCCAGAGTGAGTTGAAAGGAAACACCAACACCCAGCTTCCCTGAAGCGAGTCTGCAGAGAAGGTTGGCAGTTCACTCGGAGTGATACACAGAAAGGGAGCCTGCTCTGCAGTCCTCAGACAAATGGCTGAACCATCTTGGGCAAGTGGCTAAAAGGTTCCTGAATTTTGTTTCATGCTCTCGTATGAGGGTGCTGGTGCTGGTGCTGGTCTCAGTTTGTATGAATTTAAGAGAACAGAAGTGACCAAAATGTTTATGGTGGATTCTCTGTAAATACATATTCTTCTCCACCTAATCAATTAGTTTACAATTCACATTATAAATAGTTGAAACCCAAACCATGAACAAAAGGTTTTCTGACTATTGATGCTGCCCTTAATGAATTTCTCTGTGGTAACTGTAAGGGAATTAAGAAATGTCTAGCTTAAGATTTACATCCCACTTACCAGTCATGTCTTTGGGTGAATTGTATAACCTCCCCACATGTCTTGGTTGTTCTTCTGTTTGGTGTTCATATTAGGAGATACTTTATGGCTTAGGAAATAAATGCACACACAGTGCCTGCCCCACAGCAAATACTTCATAAATGTTAATTGTCATTATCTTTATCGTGGTTGGTGCAGTTGTAGGTGAAGTGGCATCAGTCTGCCTTCCTATCCTCAGGGTGTCTGGTAACATAATTCAAGAGTGGTTCATCTTCATGATCTGTGCCTCACTAACTAGTCAAGTTTCATTCTGTTGCCATGATAAAATACAGATCAAAAACAACTGAAGGATAGAAAGGGGTCATTTCAGTTTATTGGTTACTCTTCCTGATGAAGGAAGTCACAGCGGGAACAGAAACCATGGATGAATGCTCTTTACTGGCTCTCAGCTTCATTCTTAATTCTCTTATACAGCCTAGGACCACCTGCCTAGGGAATGATGCCACTCACAGTAGGCTGGGCCCTCCCATATCAATTAACCATCAAGACAATACCCTATAGACATTTCCATAGGCCAATCTAATTTGGGAGATCCCTTAAACAAGACTCCCTTGTGAGGTGACTCTAGGCTGTGTTGAGTTGACAAAGCTAGCTAGGACACTAACATAGATCAAAAGCTAAAGTCTAACTTTGTGATTGAGTGAAATAGGACACAACTTGTCTCCATCTCCTGAAACTAAATTGAGTTTCACATTAGAGGTTAACACCTCCTGCCTATTTTCATAGGGAAATAAAGAAATGCCAGCTAGTGACAGAAGTCATCTGAGTTTGGTGGGAACCATTCAGTCAGGAGAGGCACACTTGAAAATGAGGCATTAGGGGGCTGGAGAGATGGCTCAATGGTTAAGATCACTGACTACTCTTCCGAAGGTCCTGAGTTCAAATCCCAGCAACCACATGTTGGCTCACAACCATCCATAATGAGATCTGACACCCTCTTCTGGTGCATCTGAAGACAGCTACAGTGTACTTACATATAATAAATAAATAAATCTTAAAAAAAAAAAAGAAAATGAGGCACTAATGGTATACTTCTCCCTTATCTCTGAGTCCTGTGAACATCAAGAAAGGCTACTCCTGGGCCTCCAGACTCCCTACTCATATGGAAGCAGAAGTAGGGTGTCTTTCTTCTCCATCTTCTCTGTTAGAAAAGTCAGGCTACTTGTAAAACCTACCCACCCACCACATTTTCTAGCCCAACCTCATGAAAAATGCAGCTAAAACTACATGACAATACCTTAAACTGGTTAGAACCAAGGAGAAGAGGTGCAAAGAGCTCAACAGCCCAACTCACCACAGTCGATGTGGCCAGATGTTGTACTCTGGGCAAGAAGTAGCAAGCCAGCAAATGCTCAACACTGTTTTTAACAACTTGCTTTCCAGGGAGGAGTAGAGCAAATGTACATCTCTGCACTCCAGATAATCCCACCACAGCCAGTTTTAAGATGCCAATATGATATTATGTGTCTTGCACAAATTCCAGGTTCAGTGAATCCTGATTCTTCAAGATGGATGCCCAAGAAATGTTGAAGCTTGTGAAGTATCTGAACCTCTGCTTTCCTCCTCAACTCTGACATCTTTCAGCCAAAAGAACTGTGATTCTTAACCTTGCTTCAACCCATGTTGCTAGGAAACCTTCTCAGAAGAAACAACAGACAACATAATGGGTAACAGACAAGACCCTGCCTCAAAAAAACCTAAAGACCCAAAAAGTGTCTTTAACTAAACCTGAATGGAAACAAAGTTCTTATATCAATCTCAAAGGCTGATGTTTTCAGATGAACCTGAAGCACAGCAGCGTAGTACATATGAAGTGACAGGAACCATTGCCAAGCCTTTACAAAGATGGTCAAAAGGTCTTTGAGCCCATTCAACCATCACCTCTGTGTTTTGTCTCTTTTTGCTGCTGTTTAAATGTAATTTTGATGTCTGCCAAGTTAAATTACCTACTTGCCCTTAAGTGAAAATGATGTAATTATCCTTAATAAGTATAACTAGCAGCCTGCGTTTTGCTTGATGGGTAAGAAGTTTTATGCCTTTTTAAAGCACACCTTCAAGAAGACCATCAAGCTTTTCAGACAGCCAGAATCCAGCTCTATGTGGAGTGCCAGACAAGACCAGAACCTCTCCTGTTCTCCTGAACAGTTTGAAATAGTTTGAAAGAAAAGTGCACACATACACACCAGAGGATGCATTCTCACAAAAAGTGACAAAGCAAGTCAATCCTACATGGGTTTTGAAAAAAGGAAGCCAATGTCCTAGTATATACCTTTCTAGCTTAAAAGCAATAAAAGCATTGTTCTTGTCTAAGTGGCTTTGGGACAGGCCTTCTTCCCCCTCTGTTCCTTTCGGGCTTTCTTGCTGGTGGTAGGTAGTCAAGCTTCCTCTGATGGCAGCCTGTTCTTAGCCCAATATGACCTTCATTTTACACTTCCAATGTCTCCTCTCTCCTCCTCCTCCTCCCTGCCGCTGGGGTCCCTCCACTGACATGCCTTACTTTCTGCTAAGCAGTTGGCCTGGGAGTAGAGTGTGATGGGGACTTCAGCTTTTGTTTCCTGTGTTTCATTATCCATGACCCATCAAATGCAAACAAATAGATTAATTCATTGAACTGGGTCAGTCAGAAGACTCCGGCGTCAGTGGATTGTTGCAAAGGTAGAGGATATTCTGTGAACTCTGGCCCCAAGTTCTAAAAACCAAGCCCAGAGGGTGGTGCAGTTCTGTGCAGCAACTATGGAGGGAAGAGGACCAGAGTTCAAGGCCTCTGGGTGACTTAGGAGAAAAGTATTTGCAAGCGTCTCATGAGTTTAGGGGAGGACTTTGCTTTTTCTTTTTGTTTTTAAATAGGGACAAGTAAGTGAGGCTGAAAACTAGGATGGCCACTGAGCGTAGCCTGTTAGAAGGTCACAGCCTGTTCTTGGGAAGGGCAGTGAGGACTCATGTGCTGGCGCAGGCTGGGTAGAGGTCAGAGTTCAGGAGAAATTCTGATGAACTAGGGTTGTGTTCTGAATGCACAGTGAGAGAAGCAGCTTAGGGAAGACTGATGAGAGGCAAAGGTTGAGAATCTGAAGGAACTTTCTGGTCTAGGATAGGAGAGCAAAGGGATATCCATGGTCTTGACCCCTCTTTGCTCTTCCAACCTAGACCAGAAAGTCACACAGTGTAAGGGAAGGGCTTTGTAGTAGTCACCCTTGGTTTTCCAGAACACAGAAAGGTAGAGGGGACTTCTGATCCTGTCTTCCAGTAGCACCAGATTTGTGTTACTGATGCAAAAACACAGCTCTCATCTCTCTTTGTTGTTGTTGTTGTTGCTGTTGTTGTTTGAGACAGGGTTTCTCTGTGTAGCCCTGGCTGTCCAGGAACTCACTCTGTAGACCAGGCTGGCCTCGAACTCAGAAATCTGACTGCTTCTGCTTCCCAAGTGCTGGGCTTAAAGGTGTGCGCCACCACCACCCACACAGCTCTCATCTCAAAGGGGGTGAGAGAGAGTTCAATCTGGAGTCAAATATGAGTGACCAAGGATCAGGAACTCAGATTGAGGTAACCCCCAATTCCATGTTGCAGTGTGGAAGATCTCTCATGAAGTTTTTATAGTAGCAGAACTAAGAATCGTACAGCAAAGCACCTTCAAACACACTGGGGGACACATTAGGTAGGAGGTAGAGCAAAGGCCATTCCCAGCTATGGCCTCCACCTTTTGGTTGGTAGAAACTGTGGTCTTATTAAGATGTCCCAAAGGGTATTTACCTGTCATCACACGACATTTAGGTCCAATGTAGAGGTGGCAAAGGATGTCTATTTAGGGGTTAAGATAGCCCAAGATGAATTCTAATTGGGTCTGGATCTACAACAGTCCAACGTCTCCATATCACTGAAACCCTAATCAGTCACTCAGGCTTCCAGAAGCTCAGTCCTTTCTATCAGCTGCGCTCACAGTTCCTCCCATTGGCCCAGGGTCACATCTTGTGCACGTAAGGAGCCACACATTAGTATAATGTCAGTTGTACTAGGAAGCCTCATTCCTAGGATGTGAAGTAGATAAGACAGATTGGTGGGCACAGCAGTCTGAGAGAGAAATAGTCAATAAAGCCGTAAAGGCAGACAGTCCTTGGTCAGAGCACTGAACTCTACTGGTCACTATAGTCCAGATCTGAGGTTTTAATTCTCTCTCTTGAACATAACATGTGACATGTATTAAGAGTAACATATCAAACTTAAAATAATCAACAATATACAAAAGAAACAGACATTTTAAATAAGTGAAATTTCCCCATTTAAAGAAACTTAGATTGACCATACAGTACCCCTGTGTGCATAGTAATTTGTGTTGTATGAATGATCTTTTATATGTGGTGTATTTAAATCAATCTATTATTTTTAATTTTTGTGGGTTTTTTTTTTCTTGTTGGTTTGATTCCGTTGCCATAACCTCATATGAAATAGTTGGCTCTAATTGTAGGAACAATTGACCTTCATTATCTAAATTGTCAAGCCTGTGGGTACTGACTTGATCAATCGCATTATGTTGATATTATACCAGATTTTAGTTTGGAAAGGAGCCACAATCCTCAAGACATGGGTCCTAGAACCCTTGCCAAGGAAGCAAGGGGATGAAGAAAGGGCAGGCACAGTGCAGCTGGGATGAGATGGGGTCTTCCTACTGCCACAGCCCTGACTTTCATGTTTACTATGTACAGCACAGGGGAAGGACTTGGCTAACCTTGGTAGAAGGGCTCTGTAGATGAACAATCTCAAGCTGTAAACACATGGGAGGAGGAAGGCACAAGTGCTACCCTTTGCACACCCTGATCAGTCTTTCATATTCACTAAGAGCCTCAAGGAAAGCTTTGCCATTGCTTTAGCCCCTAGCTTTTCCAGTTTACCATGGACCAATCAGTACTGGAATCCCAACAGGTAATGCTCACATCAAAGAACTTATGCACCCAGGATTTCAGTCATTCAGGGCTTCCTCCTGGTAAATAAAGGTAAATAAAGCCAGAGGAGAGAAAAAATAGATAGCAATATAGTATTCCTTTAAACTTTCTTTTAGTAAGATTGTCCTCTTATATACCAGTTACTAGTAATAGTGTTTTAAAACAAGGTTAGACTTGTTAGAAATCAGAATTTTATAAGGCTATAGGCACAACCAAATCTTACTTCTTAATTTATTGGTTATAAATAAAATATGAGTTCTAGGAATCACTGTAGTATTGTTCATTCCCTTCTAATTAGCAAAATACAAATATTGTCTAAATAGTTCTTTAATCGCTGCTACTTGTACTATGGAACACCCTAAATATTAACTTAATCAATAAACATCAATGCTTGGGACCACTGAGATGAGTCAGTATGTAACCACTCGGCCATCAAGCTTGATGACCTGAATTCAAGGACTTCAGGATGGGGGAGGGGAGATTGACAGTAGAGGCAGCAGTGGAGGAAAAAAGTCCTTAAATTGCTTATAATTAAATACACATACATATAAAACACATCTAAAAGCACAGAGACACATGATCCTCTTAATCCTTGGGATGAAGAGCTGAACATCTCAGAGGAGAGCAATTATCCAATAGGAAGAACTACACCTGGAGCAGGAGCAATCATCTCTTAAATTAGTCTGTGCCTTCCAGCCATACGGACCACGTTGTAGACCCAGAACGGAGACAAGGATCAAGGAGATAACATCTCGATCAGAGCTGTGCGATTATGTGTTCATTACCTTTTGAAATAGTCCTTAAATTAAAACCACCAGCAGTTCCCCTTTGCCATTTTTCTGCCCCTTAGCTGGGCTGGGGCTTGAGGGCAAGCTCAGCATGGTGGGGCCCCTGGACCCAAGACTTTTTCCCTTAAAAGTTTAGTTTTACTCTGAGCCAGAAGAAAGATGTCACTTACATGAGCACTTACTTACAAGTCAATTTTGTATCAAGTAGATGATACTTCAAACAAGGGCCCTTGTAGATGGTATATACACAGGGTCATACATAAAAATAGATCTTTTTTTTAAAAGTCAAGATTTTTGAATGGTGCTATTTATTGGGAATATATTTCCTGTAACCCTCTCAGTGAAAAGAAACATGAAGATCTTTAGCAAACATACATATCCATATGTAGTCCAGCCTGTAGGCTTCAATTTTTTCTCAACCCTACTTTTAATAATGGATTCTTAATGCTTTATCCTCCTCTCTAGCCCACCACCCACCAGAGGTAGTGGAAAAGAAAAGTTATTAGGATGTGGAGGAAGTGGGCCTGTTTAGAAATGAGCCAATCCCATCTCTGTCGTCGGAAATCAGTTCCACAGCTCAGCGGTAGAGCTTGATCCACTCCCAAACGCTTCCCAGATATGCCAGCAGTCCAGCTCAGTAGTGTTGGTATAGCAGCGGCAGTGGTATGACCTAGCCGGAACAGCCAGGCCTCAGTCAAATTGGCACGAGTCAGCAGGAAGAACCAGAGTAAACAAGGACACCGAGAAAAGTGCTCGGCTGTGCCTCTCTCAAAGATAGGCAAAGACACAAGACCAAGAAGTGTCGCAAAGCTAGCTCTTCAAGCAAGCCCCCCTCACTGTCCGTCGAGTTCTTTTTATACTTCCTCCAAACATCATGTGTTCTCTATGGGTCTGACCTCCCCTCATGAGTCTGTCTTAGCAAAACTCCCCGTGAGTCTATATGTCAGCTGACACCACTCTGCCAATCAGCCTGAGTCTGCAGAAGCGGCAAGAAGCCACGAGCATACCAACAAAAGTTTTTTGGTGTATTTCTCTCCATGGAGTTCCAACAAATGAACTTGACAACACATGTAAGGTAAACCAATACATGTGTATTGTTAGCGAAGAATCCTTCATCACTCATCCTTTCATGTACTTGCTTTAGCAAAAGCTTCCTTTCACTTGTGTCTGCTTCAGGAAAATGCTCCTTCATGTGTTTGCCCGAACAAAACACCATCCAACACAACTGACTCTCCAAAAAACAATAAATTTCTACTTCACCAGCCATAATAAAAACCTTATGTGTAACACTTTTGCATTAAGAATATTTTGAAAAAGAAATCTTAAGATTTTTATATTACCTATGATTATACAAATGAAATACAATTTGAGTTCTTATTATTTTTATTTAGAACCTGTTCTAGAAGAAAATTCTTATCAAAAGCTATGAACATAACACTAAGTTATCATTTAAATGAAATCTTTATCTTATGACTCTAATGACTTGTATGATATTAACATTTTAAGGTTTTAAGAAACACTTAAAAGAACCAAGATAACACTTTTCTAGGTTTAAAACATTTTGAGTACTTAGGTTCTTAAGGCAGTATGCATTTATCAGGCCTTTAGTACAACACCAAAATACTCACACTTATAAATATATATGCCCATGGGTTTTTTAACACATAATTTGAAATAATTCAAAAGAATAATTTTAGCACACAATAAAAATGATCGAAAAATCCCAAAGTAGCTGCATAGGTTGTTGGTATAAATAACCTATAAAAACAATTATCATAGAAACTTGACACAACTGAGTGAGTTCTATGCTTTTATAATCCTACTTTTTAAAGATGAATGTGCTAAGTGAAAGGCTTAGCACAACTGAAAGATGGAGTTTGTCAAGCAGACTTAAAGAAGTATTTTTTTCTATTATTAAGAAATAATTAGCAATAGGTGTGGGGATACATAGCTTTAATCCCTAAGGCATTGTAGATTTAAGTTGAAGATCAACCTGGTTTGCAGAGCTAGTTCCAGGCAGCCAAGACTACACTGAGGAACCCTGTTTCAGAAAAGGAGGAAGAGAAGGAAGAGGAGGAGGAAGAGAAGGAGGAGGAAGAGGAAGAAAGAAACAGAAAATATTTAGCAGAAAGAAGGTGGCTTTACCCATGATTTTTTTGTTGTTGTTGTTTTGGTTTTGGTTTTTTGAGACAGTTTCTCTGTGTAGCCCTGGCTGTCCTGGAACTCACTCTGTGGACCAAACTGGCCTTGAACTCAGAAATCTGCCTGCCTCTGCCTCCCAAGTGCTGGGATTAAAGGCATGCACCACCACTGCCCTGCATGAAAATGTTTTTTTAATGTTACTTTAGGCCAAAGCTTTTAGTCTTTTAATTTATTGAAGCTAACTTATGTTTCATATACTTGCTGTGTGTATACACTGAGGAAAGAAAAGAAACAGAGATTGTTAGATCGGGTATCCTGTGCTGGCCCAATGCCAGCCTGGGTTACAGTTTCCTCCCTTAGATTTGGCAATGTTGGCCTGTCTCATGCAGCTGTTTACCCAGAATTTTGTCATTACCAATACGCAGCTGGTTACTTTTTCCCTCTGGGCATCCCCAGAGGCCTTTGGCTATGTCCAATGCAAAGTGTAAAAACAAAGATATATTAACTGTTTTTAACCTTTCATAAAGCAAAAACATATAGTTTACATGTATCTATTTAGACCTAAAAAAAGCAGCAGGGTTCTGCTGTCTGAGCCTCAGCTTCCATGGGAGAGGGGGAAAAATGAAGCAAGAAGCTGTTAAGACTTTAGAGAAAGAAAAAGTACAGAAGCAGTGGGACAGTGGACCATGCCAGGAAACTTCGTAAGGCTGAGTAGATAGGAAGCCCTGGAATCTCACACCAGAGGACTGTAGGAGCTGCACCTGCTCTGACCAGACCCCTGTCACATGACCATAGCACCCCCATGGTTAGGACTGTAGCAATCGGTCACGGAGAGGCAGTGCTCCAAGCCTCTCCACATGCAGATGAGATGAAGCATCCCTAACATCTCAGACCAAGCTCATAGAAAGCATCTGCTGTCAGACCCTAACCGACCCCAAAAAGTTTATAAGATCTTATCCAGAAAGAATAAAGGTGTGAGAACTACTACATCACGGATTCACTAAGAGCTTCTGTCACTTAAGAGCTGAAACGCTTCCTGGGGAAGAGGGCTCTCTCCTGAAACTTTTGCTACTGGAAGCTTCCCAGGCCCACTAAAGTTACTGAGCACTTCTCACCCAGTGGCCCTGACCTTAGTTCCTGGCCCTGCACCTCACCTGCTAGCTGAGTGCTCCCCTCCTTTGAACGCTGCTGCCCAGCCAGAGCCCCTGAAGATCTCCAGGACACAGACCAGCAGTCCCTGTGTCTGCTCCAGGGAAGTCATTCTCCCCTGTATCTCAGGTTCTCTTGGAGACAAAAGACTAGTGTGGGGCATCTAAGGGACCATCCCTTATGACAGACCTAAAAAAGCCACACATTGCCATCTGACCCGGAAATAGACAGTGGAGAAATCTAAAGGGGATTTGGTTTTGGTGCCAGTGGCACTTAAGAAACATTAAAAAAAAAAAAAAGATAGAAAGAAAGAGACAGAAAGAGAGAAGGGGGAGGGAGAGGGGGAAGGAGGGAGGGAGGGAAGGAGAGAGAAAACAAAATAAACAAACCAAAAGGGTACGTAAAGGAACACGGGATAGCATGCAAACCAGTCGTAGATCTGCCTTCGGACAGGGAAATTCACCATGCTTCAAGATGGATCTCCTTACAAGGCTGACATAAAAACCAAAATGTCTCCAAAAGTCTAAAAGCAAACAAAGCTGAAAACAAATTAATCAGAAACTAAAATTGTTTCCAAAGCAAACAAAGTAGATATTTTAAAGCAAACACTGGCGAAGCAAACATGCAAAGAAACAAAGGATCCAGACAAATGTTAGGGTTGGTTATTTTTGTTTGTTTCTTGGATGGGGTGTTGATAGGACACTGCAGGTATTACTTGGAAATATGTTCATTAGAAGAGTCATTTATACCATGAATACACAGAAGGGCAACAGCATGCCCCAGACTCCAGGGATTCCAGTCCCAGCACCAGAGACATATCGTGGGGAATGGAGTCTCTGCAAGTCAGAGCCCACATGGCACAGGAAGTAGTCTCTTCATATCTCTTGAGGGTGGAGGGAGTTCCATAGCAAGAGCTTACAGGCAGACTCACTGAATCCCAGAAAAGGAGACAAGGAAGAGAGTGGGAAGCAGAATGTGGCACTCCCAAGGTACCTATAAGCCTGCTCCAAGGGTTCACAGGCAGTGTCTCATTAGGGTGCCTGCCAGTGTCTTCAAAGGAGGTGTAGCAGTTACTTTTCTATTGCTGTGATGAAACACCATGACCAAGGCAACTTATAGAAGTTAGAGTTCATGATTCTAGAGAGAAAAGAGTCCAGTGATGGCTAAACAGAGGCATGGCAGCAAGTGGAAGGCATGGAAGGAGAAGCAGGAGGCTGAGAACTCACTGCCTGAACCACAAGAGTGGAGAGCAAACTCAAAATGGCCTGAGTCTTTAAGCTCTGCAAGCCCATCTCCAATGGCATACTTTCTCCAACAAGGCCATACCGTCTAAGCCTCCTAAATAGAAGCACCTACTGGAGACCAAGCATTCGAGAACCCTAGACCCTGGGGAGACATCTCATTCAAACCACCACAAAGCCTTTGTGAATACGGATTCTAACATTACATTCTTACAACAAATAAGACCCTAAAAACCTCAGTTCAGAATAAACCAATCAACAATTAGCCAAACTCAGGGAGGTTAAAGAGAGTCGCAGAAAAAAACAAAAAATTCACCAAAGTCCATTTGAGGAAATAACACCATGTGGCTTGGGAACAATGGGTCCATATGAGTATCTGTCTTCCATCCAGGTGACTTCTCTGAAGTGGAGGTTAGCCAGTTGGTAGTGGCACACACCTTTAATCCCAGCACTCGGGAGGCAGAGGCAGGTGAATCTCTAAGTTTAAGGCCAGCCTAGTCAACAAGATGGTGTCTAGGACAGGCAGGGCTATCCAGAGAAATCCTGTCTAGAATATAAAAGGAATGGAAAAAGAAAAGTACTTTCAGAGCATCACATTGTGACACTGTAAGAGCCAACACAAAAATGTATACAACACAAAACAACTCCTGTTATTGCATTTGGAATCACTACATGTACCCCAAGCCAGGTGTAGCTGCATGTCCTCAATAAACCAATTAAAAGAGCCAAGTCAAAAGGGAAAATCAGAAAATGGAGATTTATTCAATGTGGTCACATTGGGAAGATGGACTTGGGGTTGAAGTGGGAAGTTCACTGGATCTCTGTATCCCAAGTACAATAACATTCTCACCTCAAAGGCAATAAGCAATTTATTATGGAGCCAAATATGAATCATCCTGGCCTGGGAAGACAGATTTATATCATTCCAAATTCCAATATGGAAGCAGTTTTAAGATGTTGCTATGGTTACAGAACAAGGAAAGTCACAAATAAAGATATTCTTCAAATACATTGGTGGATACATCAGAACAGTGGGCTACAGAAAAGTGGAGAAACCCCTGTCCTAGGCCCAGATGCCTTCTGCTGGACTCAGCTTTAGATTGGTGGAGCTAGTGATGTGCCAAACTGATACATTCCCAAGAAAAACTAGTGCCCTGTTTGTACATTCCAAGTCATCCACATAATGTTACAAAGGAACTTGGATCTTGGATCTCGGAGGGCAAACAAAGGCTATGAATGGAGCTAAATATGGGAGACCATTTGGCTCTGGACTAGGAACATTCCAAGTTCTCCACGATCAGTGAAGATCTATTTAGCCAATTAGTCTTGCAGGAGGTTCCATTTGAAGGTGTGGCTCCCTTCTGGGAACTTGACTCACAAGGTGAAGGTAAAGATTATCAATGGCTACAGTCAAAGTTGGGCTTCGAGAAGCCAGTACACTATGTAATGCCTTGCTGTTCTGGAAACAGAAATTATGTGAATTGACAAAGAACAGGTGGTTTTCTCATGTAGGTCTCCTAGAGGTCTCTTTTCTGGGTCTCAGTTCACACAGTTTGAGGGCAGCTGTGACAGAGGTGAGGACTAAATGACAGGGAGAAAAATAAAGTACAGAAGAGACAGAACCTGAGAAGAAACCAAGAAGAGGAAGCCAAAGGAAGGACCCAGCTTGTCCCACCTGCACAGAGTATCCTTCTGAAATTTCCTCTCTCCTACATTATCACTTTTCCCATGCTATCCAGTTCTTCCCACCAGCCTACAATTGTGCTGTTTGCCACCTCATCTTTACAAAGCCTACAAGAGCCTATATGCTAAGCCATCCTCCAAGACAGCAGCTTGGAGCACACTTATTCTCTCAGGCACTCTGTGAGGGTCAG
>NW_022196897.1:117459831-117468824 GCF_008632895.1 Mastomys coucha
ATTTCTCTAGTCCCTGTAGAGAAAAACTCATGTTTTCAAACATTTTCTGTGTCAGTCAGAGTCTATGAATTCCTGTCCCCCCTGCTCATTTGAATCCCTCCCAACAAGGCATTTGTTCCTACAACTCAAGTTTTGCCAAGGTCACCAGCGACTTACACATTACCAAATCCACTGGCCAAACAGTTCTCAGCCTTGGCTCACTTGGCTCATGTGAAACATACTGAGTCACTCTCTGTCCCGGAGACTTAGCTGTCTAGGTTGAACAAGTCCTTGATAATTCTTAGATAAAGAACCCACAGGGAGCACCTAGGATGCAAAGCAAAGCTCAGAGATGGCAAGTCATCAGTGTGGAGCCCCAGGAAGCTCAACATGAGCCCATCTGCCACAAAGCAGAGCGTCTCATATCCTAGAAGCTGGTCTGTAACTGGTTCATCTTCTGAAGAAGTTACGAATCTCTGGAGAGGGCTCCAGTTTTGCATTTGTTTTGTTTTGTTTTTCAAGACAAGGTTTCTGTGTGTAATGCTGCCTGTCCTGGTACTTGCTTTGTAGACCAGGCTGGCCCTGAACTCACAGAGATCTGCCTGCCTCTGCCTCCCAAGTACTGGGATTAAAGACTCGAACCACCACACATGGCTGGTCAGCCTATTCTTTAGCATGCCAAATGACTTACTGTTGCCTCTGTTACTTATTTTGCATGGCCGCAGACAGCCACGTTTTTCTATTTATCTCTATTGATACACATTTTACTAGTTGGACCCCTATTGTTAAAGTGCCCTGGCACTTCTAGGCTACCCGCGTTGTGTTGTTCCTTAATGAGCAACTAAATTTGCAGTGCTGGAAGTCGCTTCAGATGTCAGCATCTATTTATCAGTGAATCTGACTTAGAACTATTGTGATGTCATTGTGGGTGTGTGTATTGGTCATCATTCTCTGGAGGATCAGAGTCGATGAGAGATGAAGAATTTAATAGACAGCTTAAAACTAGGAACAGCTAATTCCCACCTGAGGAACTGAGGACCAGAGGTTCCTTGGTCCTTGAGGCTAAATGCCTCAACAATGTCCCCAAAATCAGGGTGGGCCTTCCCACCACCAAAGCAATCAAGAGACTTCTTCAGATAAAGCTCCCTACTTGTGCAGTTTGTGGCACGTTGGTGTTAAAACCAATTATAACCCTGTGTTCTGGCGCCAAAGTGACCATAGCCTAGTAGAATAAACTGATCCACTACATGCCTTTGTTGCGCTCTGAGAAACACATGGTCTAGGATAAGAATGTCTTTTCTCAGGTCTCTGGCCCATGAGGAGATTCTGTAGTGGTAGAGACATTCTAACCCATGCTGTCCAGTGTGGCAGCTACTTGTCAAACACAACTTCTGGGCATTTTGAAATCAGTTAGAGCTCTGAATTTTGAGTCTTACCGATTTTAATCAACTTAGGTTTAAATAGCCACACTTGATCATTCTCTTGCTTATTACTGTACTGGACAACACCACTTTTGTTGGTTTGAATGGAGTTTAAGTGGATTGATCGATGAAGCACACACACTCCATCCCTGGCCCATTTCCTTTATAGTTCTCAGTTCTCAGTCTATAAAGCAGTTCCAGCAATTGATCATCAGAGAGAAAAACACTGATCTTAGAAAGAAACTTATTTGGAACCTCAATTTTGCTTAAGTAGATGCCTCATGTAGCCCAGGCTAGCCTGGAAGATGTTGCATAGCGATGATGAACCTGGCCTCTCAGGTGTTGGCTACCACGCCTAACTGCATTTTCCAGTGTTTAAGCTTGTAATTTGTTTCACATTCCTAAAATGGCTTTTTATTAGCCATATTAATTCTTATACTGCTTCCAGTTTCATCTGTGGTCTGTGTAGTGTTCCCCTTGGTGTTTGTGTCGCTTAGTTCTCTTACTAAGCTGTCCAGGATAGCTTTTTCAGGGGGATCTGAAGTGCCAGTTCACTACCAGATGAATGGGGATTTGAGGCCTTTGCCAAGCCTCCAAACCTCCCCTCACCCTCATTCCCAGGACCTTCACACTCCTACACGTCCCTTGCCCCACACCAAGTCTGCAGTCTTTCTTTTTGTCTGTTGAATTCTCCCATGGGTGCTGACACATGGGCTAGTCTCGTGAAAGTCTTCAGTTTTCTCCTAATCTTTCTTCTGTCTTCCCCTCCACTCCATTGCTGTGTTATCTATGGCTCTACAACAAATTATCTCCTAATTTAGCAGATTAAAACAGTACAAACACTTCTCGCCTCTCTAGAAATCTAGGAGTGGCTTAGTGGGATAGATCTGATTCAGGGTATCTCATGATATTGACTAGGGTGCCATTATCGGAATCTCACTCAGAAGGATTCTCACCCAGTTGTTAGTCAGAGGACATCTGTTCCTCCCGATACGGGCTCCTCCGCAACTCATGGGCAACATGGAAGATTGAGTTCTCCCAAAAAAGAGAGCATAACCAAAATAAGCCACTGTGTCTTCGTACCCTAATCTCAAGGGTGATAGATTATTAATCCTGCCAAATTCTCTTGGCCATACAGACAAGCCCCCAGTGCAATGTGAATTCCATCAGGCTCTTGGGAGCCACCTTAAAGGTGGAACAACAAAGGGTTCTTGAGATGGTTCATCTGGTAAAGGTCCCTGCTCCTGAGCATACAGCCTGACAAGTTCAGTCCCTGGGATTCACAAGATGGAAAGAGAGAACCAGTTCCTGAAAGTTGACCTCTGACCTCCACACACTGAATAAACAAACAAACAAAAGTAATACAAAAGAAAGGTTTCTTCCATTTCATTCCTGCTGGGTCTGTATGTTGCAATCCAATCTTCTCACCAGTCTATGAAATGCCCTTGGGTTTTCTCTCCACATGACTAATTTTAATTTAGGCAGGTTTTATTCTCTTTCTTCTTTTTTAACTGTCCTTCAAAGATGTATTTTGTTTAGTGATAGAACCTGAGCTCGAAGTCCATATTCTCTTCCCTCAGCCACCTGAGCTCTGCAGCTGTGGAGAGCCAGACGCGTCTCTGAAGACGGTGCTCTGCAGTTGTGGAGAGCCAGGCCTGTCTCTGAAGACTGAGCTCTGCAGTTGTGGAGAGCCAGACGTGTCTCTGAAGATTGAGCATTTATAAGTCACTTCTTTTGTAATGGCTGTGCTTGGTTGTCAGCCATATCTGGAGTTAGCTAAAACTCAAGTAGCTGGACACATCTGGGAGGGACTTTTTTTTAATTAAATCATTTAAAGTGGGAAGACCCATTTTTAATCTTTTGAGATGAGAAGATCTACCTTTAATCTGGGCCACATCTCCTGCTGGAACCCTATATAAACCGCGTGGGAGACGGAAGCTCTCTCTCTCTCTCTCTCTCTCTCTCTCTCTCTCGTTGCCTGCTTGTTCTTGCTCTCATAGGAAAAGTCCATTCACTGGCATATACTGAAGTCCAGCTGAGACATCCACTGGTCAGTTGGACTGAAGAATCACTGGGCTCTTGAACCTTTGTTAGCAGACAGCCACTGTTAGATAGTTAGACTACAACCTATACACTGTTCTAATACACCCCCTTTTCTTCATTCTGTGAGTTCTGTTCCTCTAGAGAACCCTAATACCCTTTGTTTACCTTCTACCTCTTTTTCTGATCATTTGTTCCCCATCTACCTTGTGGTTCTTACTTTAGCAGTTGCTGGTTAGTTCTTGTCAACTAGACACAAGCTAGTGTCACTTGGGAAGAGGTAACCACAAGTAAGGAATTGGATCCATCATACTGGCCTGTAGGGTAGTCTGTGGGATATTTTCTTGACAAATGATTGATGGGGGAGGGTCTAGCCCATTATGGGCAGTACTGCCTTTGGGCAGGTGTTCATGGGTTCTATAAGAAAGCAGACTGAACGCTGGGCAGTGGTGGTACACATCTTTAATCCCAGCACTTGGGAGGCAGAGGCAGGTGGATTTCTGAGTTTGAGGCCAGCCTGGCATACAGAGTGAGATCCACGACAGCCAGGGGCTACACAGAGAAACCCTGTCTTGAAAAACAACAACAACAACGACAATGACAACAACAACAACAACAACGACAACAAAGCAGACTGAGCAAGTTATGGAGAGCAAGCCAGTAAGCAGTGCTCCTCCATGTTCTCTGCTCCAGTTCCTGCCTCCAGGCTCTTGCTTGTGTTCCTGCCCAGGCTCCCCTTCAGGATGGGCCATAACCTATAAGGCAAAGTAAGCCCACTGCTCGAGTTGCCTTTGGTCAGACTTTCTCAGAGCAATAGAGAAGCCACCTCGGACAGCATCCACCAAAGTTTGTGCCCTAATTATATTGAGGACACTTTGTAGGTACTTTAAAGGAACTTGTTCCTTCTTCTTTACCTATTTTTTGTCAACAACAATAAAACAAACTTCCCTTCTACATATCTCAATTTCCCATCTCTTTTGGTTTTTCGAGATAAGGTTTCTCTGTATAGCCTTGGCTGTCCTGGAACTCACTCTGTAAACCAGGCTGCCCTGGAACTCAGAAATCTGCCTGCCTCTGCCTCCCAAGTGCTGGGATTAAAGGTGTGTGCCACCACCGGCTCTGCAATTTCCCATCTCTTTGATATTAAATACTTTCTTAGCTTCCAGACTCAGTGTGAATATTATAAAAAAATTTTCAAGGCCAAGTCTCAGGCTGTAGCTTAGAGTGGTCTAGAACTCAATATGTTAGCCAAACTGGCCTCAAATTCACAGCAATCCCTCTGCATTAATCTTCTAAGATTGGTATTAGTTATTAGCCATCATGTGTGGCTTCTCTTTCTTCTTTGTCTTATTAATTTTTACAAAGAAAAGACCAGCTAGTCCTGCTGCTTGGATTGTGGGTAAGGAACAATTTTGCTTAGTGAGGCTCTCGGCTTTGAGTATCTGTGTCTTAATTCCTAGGCTTGAGGACCAGTCGGTAGAAACTTGACCTATCCACCAGGCAAAGAGAGAAAGAAGTCAGAGTCACGTGTTCTCCTACAAGGGACCTTTGTTCTTCCCTGACTGAATTAACTTTCTGTTTCTAGCTAGCTGTGTGAATGTGTAGTGAGTTGGACCCTGCACAAAAGGTCTGGCTTTTGTGTTGGCCTCTGAGATGCAATCTATGCCAAATTTGGTGGCAGTTTGTTTTTCAGCTCTGGCTGCCCACACTAGGTTAAGTCTTCTGTGTGGCCATAGCAGAAGGAGCAACCACATGGTGCTGGGAGAAGGTGAGGAGGTTGGTGGCACTGTTCGCTGATTTGGAGACTGACTTCAAGCTTCTAAGAAATCAATCAGTCAAGCTGACGTAATAAAATCCTAATGAAGACTCTGTCTAGGTCCTGACATTCTGGTGAATGTCTCTGGTCAGCAATACTCCATATGATATAATATACATATATTTCAGTCATATGTTACTGGAAGTGTGACATACCCTGACCCCTGGGCTCCCTGGGCGAGAACAGCACAGCTTCACATTAGAACTCTGCCCTGCATTCCCTATGTATCTCCTTTGAATGAATCCAAATAGCTTTCAGTGCATCCTCTGAGGCCTTTAATGGCTTTACCCAAACCTAGGGATCTTTGCATGATCCCCTAAACCTAAAGCTGCCATTAGATGTGTTTTTTTATACGGACACTGTGCCCTCAAATGTCACAGTCAGCTGTGCCCAGGTGCTTGGCTACTCCAAGTTCAGCATTTGCCACTCCTTTCCTGAGACCACTGCCTTGTGTTGGCAAAGGACAGCCCTGGGGATGCCAGACAA
This sequence comes from Mastomys coucha, assembly GCF_008632895.1. Taxonomy (NCBI): domain Eukaryota; kingdom Metazoa; phylum Chordata; class Mammalia; order Rodentia; family Muridae; genus Mastomys; species Mastomys coucha. Next base: position 117,465,574 of record NW_022196897.1, read on the forward strand.
AGGGCAGATCAAGTTCCCCACATGCCACCAACGCCCTCGCCTCATCCTTCGTTGCTTGAATTAAAGGTTCCCATCTGGGTCTCACCCACCCAGAGTTTGTCCTGGATCCCTTCACAGCTGCAGAGTATGTGCCGCAGTTAGCAAGTCCCTGCCATTTCCAGCACAGGACTCTCTATACTACTTACTGAGATGTCTCTTCTCACCTTTAACACTTGCCTGGTCATTTGTAAAGGTAGAGAGACTGTGGGGTAGTGAACAGGGAGTCAGATGAGGGTGGAAATGATTTCACCGCCTCCACAGGAGCAGATGGGACGGAGCTAAAGCAAGTTTCAACCTAATTTGAAATATAATGTTTACTGGGGGAAGGGGAGATCGGAATGTGCTACTTTAGCCTTTTGCCATCTGTCTGTCCTTCCCAAATCTGCCCTACCCCACTTCATTCAATATCCAATTGTCTTTCTTGCTTTTCTAAGGTTCTCCTAGTGTGAGCTCACCATAGAGACCAGAGTTACTAACAATAGAAAATTTGGTGTCCATGACAACCAGAAAACCCAAAGCAGTGGCTGATCCTAACCACTTCCAGTCTTGTTGCTCATTGATTTTGCGGATTGCTGTAAGAGGCAGACATACTGCAGCAGATGGGCAGACAGGAAATGCTGTCAGCTGGAAGGGGTAACACCATGATCTCTTGATGGTAGATGCTCTGTGTGTTGTTAAGGGGAGAGGGATAACTTCCTGTTAAAAATACCAGAAAGGAACTTGGATTCCTTACCTTTAATGGTCAATGGAGTATTATTCTTCCTATGAACTCAGTCCGCACGGTGGTTAGTTGGTTCAGTCAGAGGAGGCCACACAAGTAAGCTAAGTATTCCAGGGTCCCCAGACACAAAAGGTGCCAAGAAGGGAAAGGGGGTAATTAGTCTATAGGATGGTGATGGATTCACACTGGGTTGGCCAGGGGAGTAGGAGAGAGAACAAATACAGGGACATTGCCGAGTGAGTTCTGGGACCCCGGGACTATACAGAGAAACCTTCTCTCAAAAACAAACAAACAAACAGAAACCTAGTCTCATCGTGGAGACTTTGGGATGTCAGCTGAAGAGTAAGGGGTTATGTCAAAAGTCAGGGCATTTTCAGGACAGTAGACTCATTCCTAGTGTCCCATATGGATGTCAAGACCACGTATGCACAAGTCCCTTATATAAATGCTGTAGTGTTTGTATATAGCAGTGTACAACTCCCTGCACAGTTCATCACCTCTAGATTATTTATAATACCTAATACAATGAAAAGAGTTGTTATAGGAAATAATGGCAAGGAAAAAGGTCTGAACGTTCAGTCCAGTACAAGTTAATGTGTGCGTGTGGGTGTAGGTATAAGAGGAGAGAGAGTGCACATTCACATGTACATTCTGTGGTACTTTGGTCATCAGAACGGCTTATCGTGGAATCAGAGAGTGTCCACACTAGGCCAGCACTCTACAGCTGAATTATGTTCCCAAACCCCCTTTGCTTTTTTTATTTTGAGATACAGTCTTACTAAGTTTCCTGGCTATCCTCAAACCTAGCATGTAAGCCAGGCAGGTCTTGAACTCAGGACTCACCTCCCTCCGCCTCCTTGGTAGCTAGGATCACACGCTTATCGTTTTTGCTATTTGGGGAAAGGGGTCAAGACAGGGTCTTGCTGTGGAACCCTGGCCTGACACTGTTTAGCCCAGGCTAGCCTCAAACTCACAGCTATCACAGTGGGATTCCAGGCCATTGCACATCTGGCCACACCACATCTGGCTTTCCTTTTACCTGTTCATACTCCCTCACTCCCTACTTTACTGAGCTTGGGTGTTTTGTTTTGTTTTTTCACCTTCATAATTACTTCCACAAACCCTGGACTCTTCCCTCCCTCCCTCAACCGGCAAAATGCTAAATTTGCTTAACCCAACACTCACCTATTGATTAACATGTCAGCGTTTTTAGGAAAGGAGGTTGAACACGGAGCCCATTGCTGAGTAGCTAAGGAAACAAGTAAGGGCTCAGGGGCTACTCACTCACCATGGCTGGGATTCAAGCAAGAGATGTACACAAAGTTCTCTGGTCTGATGGTGAATGGCTTCTCATCCATTCCGGCAATCTCCCAAGAACGTCACAGACCAGGAGCTCCAAAGAAAGATTGCACTTACAGGGAAAAGCTTCACCTTGGAAGACAATTGATTCCTCAGAACCATCAGAGACCTGCGGTCATTAGAGTAAGCAGTTTCCTGGTCTGTGTCTTTTGAAGACACCTTTTTAGAGATGCAGCTCTCAAGGATTTACCTACACAGAACACAAAGCATCAATCAATGGGCAAGAACACATGCATTATTGTCTTGGTGAGTTGCAGAAGGCTGAAAGCAAACTAAGGTGAGAGTGACCAGCCCTCACCTTGCCTGGCAAGGCCACGGCTGTGAAGGAGTGGGGCAAGCTTATGTGGCTTCACTCCACCGACACCACCAACTCCTACAAGCTGTTCACTGCCTCTACACTCACACCAAATACTGAATATTTATAAAATTAAAAATAAACTGGGTGTAATCAAGTATGAGAGAAGGAGACAAGAGGATCCAAAGCCAGCCTGAGCTATGTAGAATGTTCTAGGCCAGTGGTCCTCAACCATCCTGATGCTGTGACCCTTTGATATAACCTCTCGTGTTGTGGTGACCCCCAACCATAACATTATTTTCATTGCTACTTCATAACTGCAATTTTGCTACTGTTATGGATCATAATGTAAATATCTGATATGCAGGCTATCTGACGTGTGACCTGCAAAGGGGTCAGGACCCATAGGTTGAGAACTGCTGTTCTGGGCAGTCTCACCACATACATAGTAAGGCTTGTTTAAAAAATAATGCACACAAGTATAGATACAGACACAGTAAGTGGGGACTAGAATTACAATGTAGTCAAAGGAAGTTCTTTCTAGTAATATATGACTGGCTTAACATTTGCAAATCAGTGTTATGCATTATACGACTGACTGGATAGGGAAACCCGTGTGATAATTCCTATGAAAGCAGAAAGCATTCAATATTTTCAACCCCTTATCAGGAAAACTCAGAAAGTGGAAGTAAAATACTTGCTACGCAACCATGAGGACCTGAGTTTGAATCCCCAGAGCCCATGGGAAGCTGGATAAGGTAGCCCATGACTATACTGTGGTGGCCCTGCTGTGTTCATGGAAGAACTCAAAACCGAAACCAGAGACTTAGCTCGCTG
>NW_022196897.1:117480351-117498664 GCF_008632895.1 Mastomys coucha
AGGTTTCCAAATCCTCGGTTCGTGGAACCCCACGCAAGTAGGAGCTGCGGGACGGCATCCTACACTATACAACCCCAGTGCCCCATCCTACAGTCAGATAGAGGGTCACGTAGGAGACCAGTGAGCCTGGCACGTACAGACAGTGTTAGAGGAATAACAGGCATTCTGAGAAGCAGGACAGAGAAGACAGACCACAGAAACAGTCTACTGATGTTTGACTAAAGAGGAAAGGCGGTCAGGAGAAAGGCTATTTCCTCATAAGAAAAGAATGTGGCCCAGATGGCCCACGGTCCATAGCAGTTAACTCAAAATGAATTATAGACCTAACTATAAAATCCAAAACCTACCCTTTTAGAGAAGGACTAGAAAGATGAGAGTGGTTAAAGGCACTTGCTGCCTTTACAGGGGACCTGAGGTCAACTCCTAGCATCCACATCTAGTGGCTCATGACAGCCTGTAACTTCTGGCCTGGGGTATGAGGCATATTCTTCTGGCCTCCAAGGGAGCCTACAAGAAAAAAGATATGCTTGAAAAACCAAAAAAAAAAAAAAAAAAAAAGGTTAAAAAAAAAGATGTGCATACATGCATGCACATATGAACATAAAATCTAAAAATTTTTAAAATCTTTTTGAGGAAAACAGAAACAACAACAAAAATAAATCTATGACACCTTGAGTCTGATTATATTTTTTTGGGTTTTGGGGGTTTTTTTGTTTTTTTTTTTTTGTTGTTGTTGTTTTCTTAAGATACAATGCCAAAGGCATCATCCATACATTCTTGGTGGGAATATGGATTACGAGAACCTTAGGGGGAGTAATTAAGTAAATTAATCAAACCTTTTAATGTATAATATCCTTCAATTGAACAATCCCTTTTGAAGAGCAAAACCACCAGCAAAGCAGACATTCCCATGGCCATTCTGCAGTGTATGGTAAACCAGCTGGAGGATGTGCAGAAATCCCCTCTAGGACCTAAGCTTGGTGTTATATCGCCACGGGGGTCTTAGTGTCACCATGGATGCTGGATGCTGGGCAGGGTAGGAGTAGACTAAGCAGAAAGGTGTTAAGAAGCTGTGTCTGTTGCTAATGTGATCCTCAAAGCAACCCCAGCCCCGTGGGGCAGCGACACCCTGGGGAAGAGTCTCACAGTTACAGCTCCTAAGGCTAGCCTCACATGCTCCAAAAAGAAAAGCTGGCTGAGCAAGTCCAACAGTGACATCTTGGCTCTGATGGGACTCTGTTCTGAAGGACACATGGCAAAAGGGCAGGAAGATTTCCAGCAGCCAGGAGAATGGGGCAACAAGGACAGGGGCAGGTGATGTGGTCCCAGAGAAGGCTGTGTGGTGAGCAGAGGAGCTAGAAGTTGGAATGAAACACACAGTGTAGTGTGTGCCCTTACTGATCCAGCAAACCTGACCTCTGAGGCTGCCTTCCTGTGGAGTCAAAGGAACCTTGGGGCCTTGGAGAAGGGCACCTGTTTAGACATGTCCCACATGTTACCCTGATAGGTCAGACCTGTGATTCCAGCTCAGGCTGTTGTCCCAGACACCTACCAGGATCTGGAATGTCATTAAGGCTGCCACTTATTTCACGGCCTGATACTGGGCTGCATTCACGCCTTGCCTCTCAAATGCAGAGAAAGCAATAGAGATTTCAAGATGAGAGAGGAGATGCAAGAGATAAAAATCACAGAGACCTGAGATCGAAGTGGGAGAGCAAGGCTCTCCCAAGAAAGATGAACAAGAACCTTTGGTCAAAGGCATACCAGAGAAAATCTGTGCTGAAATAGCACAATAATAGGACAATACCATATTTTAAAAGTTGCAGCTGGGTGTAGTGGTGCACATCTGTAACCCTGGCACTCAGGAGACCAAGGTCTTCTGGGAAACAGAAAAATCCTGTCTCACAATAAAAAGTCTCTATGTCCCACTCTTGAAACATCAGTGAGAAAAGGTGGGGTTCCATGCCTGGGATGTTCTGTAAGAATTCTACTTTATTCAAAAGAAAGCTGAATGCTGGAGATATATATATCAGGGAGAAGGGCTGGCTGTACAAAGTCAATAACCTGGCTCTGATCACTGGGCCCACATGTAGCTAGGTGCTGTGGCACACACCTGTGATCCCAGCAACATCTATGGCAAGATGGCAGGCAGAGACAAGAGGCTTGCCCAAAAGCTGAAAGCCAGCTAGCCTGGAGTACATAGTACAACAGCATACATAAGAGAGACCATCCCTTGCCACAGTGCAAAGCAAGAAACAACTTCCTTCTAAAAGTCATTCTTTGACCCAGACATACATGTGAGGTATACACACACACACACACACACACACACACACACACACACACACACACACAACTACATACATTCTGGAGAGTGAGGCAGAGGATCTCAAGTTCAAGCCCTGTGTGGACTTCAGAGTGAAGTCAAGGCCACCCTGTTTCAAAATAAAAGGTCAAATGAAAACTGAGATATAGCTCAGTGGTGGAGTGTATGCCTGCCATGCTCATAGGCTCAATCCCCACAGCTCCAGAAGTTATTTGTATATTATGCAAAGAATAAAGACTAGACAGACGGTGAGGAGACCTAAGTGGATGTGTATTGTTGACATGAGCATTTCTACGTCAAGGAGCTCAGTGCCTAAGACCCATGTTTACAATGTCCAGATGTTTACAATATGTACAGAAAGCATCAACCACGGCTTCCTTCTGTGAAAGGCTGCAGCCACAGACCGCACAGACCACCTAACGAGATTCACTGATACGCCTTTTAACAGGCCGTCTTTCCCGGATGTTGGTACATCTCAGTCAGAACACCCTACCCACCCAACCCTTGCTTTTCAAGACAGTGTCTGTGTTTCTTCATTTCCTGTGACCTCTGTCAGGCCATCCCAAAGCTGTGCAGGAAGTGGCAACAGACCAGCAAAAGGAAAAGATCCATCCATTGTACCATCACCCAGAAAAAGAACTTGGTTGAGGTTTTGGTGCCCGTGCCTGGGTGTGTCCTCACCAGTCCCATAGCCCTGACCTTTCAGTCCTAGTGTAGTGGCTATTCCTGGTTGTCAGCTTGACTATATCTGGAATGAACTACAATCCAGAATTGGAAGGCTCACCTGTGGGTCTAATCTGGAGGCTGAGAGATACAAGTTTCTGACCTGAATCTTGGCATGGAGATCTTGAGGCATAGTGACTATGAATCCCAGAAGATTAAAACAGGAAGATCTCTGAGTTCAAGGTCATCTGGGATTAAAGGTGTGGTGGCACACACCTTTAATCTGAGCCACACCTTTTGCTGGAGACCTATGTAAGGACATTGGAAGAAGGAAGGCTCGCTTTGCTTCGCCTGCTTGCCTTGTGGGACTGAGCAACTGCTAGCTCCTTAGACTAATGGCCATTGTTGGGAGTTGGACTACAGACTATAAGTCATCAATAAATTCCTTTACTGTATAGAGACTACCATAAGTTCTGTGACTCTAGAGAACCCTGACTAATACACCTACAAGGTATTTTTAAAAATATTTAAACTGTGGTTTATAATGTAGACATAAATTTTAAATTTCTGTCCAAAATTCCTTTTTAAATTATAGAATTAATACATGTTAGTCGCAGAAAATTGGGCAAAAAAAAAAAAAAAATGTGAAGAAAAACATTTCCTGTGAGCTGGAGGATGGCTCATTCGGTAAAGCGTTAGCCTGATAAACTGAAGGACCAAATTCAACCCCCAGAACCTATAGAAAATTTTCAGGCACTGCCGGGCAAGCCTGCTGGCAGCTACAAAGGAATTGCTAGGGCTCATTGGACAGTAAGCCCAACCTAACTGGTGAGCTTCATGCCAATGAGAGAATGTCTGAAAGGATGGGTAACCTTCCTGAGGATGACAGCTGGGGTTGCCCTCTAGCCTATACACACAAAGACACTGACACACACACACAGAAGCACAGGCACACACACACACACACAGAGACACAGGCACACATACACACATATACAGAGAGATGCACACAGACACACACACAGACAGACATAGACACACATACATGCACAAATGCACAAACCCACTCAACACCTGTTCAGACACAAATACATGGACATACATATGAATTAAGAAAAGGTTACCTGCCAGGCGGTGGTGGTGGTGCACGCCTTTAATCTCAGCACTTGGGAGGCAGATGTAGACCGATCTCTGAGTTCCAGGCCAGCCTGGTTTACAAAGTGAGTTCCAGGACAGCCAGGGCTACAGGCTACACAGAGAAACCTTGTCTCAAAAAACCAAGGTTACCTAAAATTCTCATACTCAGAATTAACAGCAGTTGCTTCTAGGTTCAAGTCCTCACATCTTTTTTACCTGTACCTTTTTACATAGTTACACTCTGCAAACTAATTCCTTTTCTATTCTCTAAAAAAAAAAAAAAAAAAAAAAAAAAAAACTACCTGCAAACAATGGAATAGTTCAGAGATCCAGATGGTAAATGAGAGTGTGGAAATGCATGAACAAAATGTAAGGCTTGCCAAGGGGCCATTTAAGAGTGTTAGCAATTAAAAAATAAAAAATTCAGTACTTCTGGGTAAGGTTCAAAGTCACAGGTGTCCTGAGAACAATACAGCAGCTCAGTCCCCAAGGTTTAAAAAGCAGAGCCAAGTGTGTTAGCTACAATGGAATGGGACTTCACAGCCTTTAAGTTCTGTGTGATATCCTAGCTTTTGAGGCAGACATTTTCTGGTTCCAAACAAGCAGCGAAAGTAAACCAGTGGTAGCTGGGGGCTAGGCCCCATGACTGCAACTGGGTTCACATCATCCAGTTACAACTTGGACTTTTAGTCCAGGTTAAATACAGTCCGTTGTACTGAAGCGTCTTTAAGGAAGGGCAGAGACAGGGCAAGGGCATGCTCTACGGGAAATGTAGAGACTTAAATGTCAGTATTATTACAAGGGGAAAAAAATGGAGAAATTAGCCCAGCACCAACAAGAGCACAAAGACTATCTAATTGAAAACTTGACATGAATGAAGTAGATGATAAAGACCAGTAACAATGAAAGCGCTGTGAACTGGAAGACCCACCCAAAGGCTGGTTTTGGGGGCTGTGCCTCCACTTGAATTCTCTCCCTGACCTTTAGCTGAAGCTCCTGTCTCTAGCAAGAAAACAAGCAGGTAGGAGAAGTGCCCTAGGTGTTCAACCCCTCCTGCCAGCCTGCTGTCACCCAGCTCCATGCACCAGGTCCTTCCTCTCCTGGTGGGGTCAAGTGTTCATGATTCCAGTAATGGCCACCTTTACCATTAGCACACTGTATCCCATCTTCAGGCAACATCTGTCTCCTCCAGCACTTCCTACCCCCACTGCTGGACAGATGGACTATTCAAAGAACCCACCCTGTACAGGTTGTTTTTTGTCAACTTGACACAAACCTAGACAAAACTGAGAAGAGAGGGTGGTAATTAGGAAAAATACCTCTATGAGACTGGCCTGTCAGCAAGCCTAGGGAGTTTTTTCATTGACTGATGATTGACGTAGGAGGGACTAGCCTGCTGAAGGCAGTAGCACCATGGAGCAGATAGCCCTGGGTTGTATAAGAAAGCAAACTGTGGCAGCTAGGGGAGGAAACCAGTTCAGCACTCCTCCAGTGCCTCTGTTTCTGTTCTTGCTTTCAGGCTCCTGCTTGCCTATTTGAGTTCCTGTGTTGATTTCCCTCAATGATGAACTGTGATGTAGAAAATGAACCCTTTGCTTCCCTCGTTGCTTTGGGTCATGGCGTTTATCAGCAATAGGAACCTCTCTAGGAGAGCTCCCTAGTCCAGTCCTGACCATGGTCCTCCAAGGACCCACCACAGGAGAGTCATATTGTCATCTCCAGTGCATGTCCTCCCACCTTACCAGAGAGTCCACTACAGCCAGCTTCCTGCTTCTCCTACAGAGGAAACATAATCTATATTAAGGGCAGGTCTGCTTGCTTCCGGTTACATCGTAGAACAGGACCAGCAACGACACTAAGTCATAATACAGAAGGAATACACATTCCTGATCACTAAGTATGTTCTCAAAAACCCCTAAAACCAGGTTTTAGGGGAGAAAGACTGTCATAGTCAGCTTGTGCTGCTGGGACTGAAAACTATGAACCAAGTGGCTTGAACAGCCAGCATGCATTCTCTCACAGTTCTTGGCGCTCAAACCCAGGTCAGGTGCCAGTGCAGTTGGGTTTTGGACTGCAGAAGGCTGTCTTTAGATGCCTTTGCATGCCTTTCTTCTTTATACAAGGCCACTATCCTACCTTCTGGCTTTGCATAAACCTAATTACTTCTCAAATTCCCCTCGTGCCTGTAGCTGAGAGGAACAAACGCTTTCAGTCTGAACTCATGTTTAAAATAATTAACTTATTACTTGATAAACTGACTCTTCAATGGACTGATTGGCTTTTAATGAATTTACTGCTCCCCATGCTCAACCAGGAAATATAAACAAATTTCTGGCTATCAGAGATAACAATTGGCTTTTAATTACGTGTGTGTGTGTGTGTGTGTGTGTGTGTGTGTGTGTGTAACAATAATAAAAAGAAACCATAAACTTGAGATGGAGTTGAAGGGGGAACACAGGAAGAGTTGGAGGGATGAGAGGAAGGAGAAATGAAGTAATTATATTTTAATTTTAAAATCATAGTATAATGTATATGCATACATATGAGAAAGCTCTCAGAAAGATAGTCAAAGCACCAAGAATGCATATACAATTACTCTCTTGGAAACCCAAGAAAAGGTACTAACAGGAAAAAGTAGTTAAGGACTCTCCACCTAGAGGAGCAGTGACAACTCACCTTTGAAGCCACTTGCACGCCTGTACAGAGTGAAGAGGTCTGCAGTTCAGGCCTCCCCTCTTGAGTTTCCAGTGTCGGGGAACCTGGTCAACAAGGGCACATTTGCCAGAAAGATGACTGTGAAGTATTCCTGCTGTTTTTCTTTGAAAGCTGCTCATGGCCATCAGGAGCTCACTCCCTCGCGGCTGGTGGCCCTAACAGTTACCCTGCTTGCTGCTTTATTCAGCAAAAACAAAAACTCTTGAAGTGGGCATGATGGTCTGTGTCAGCACCCAGAAGGCTAAGTTAAGAGGTCAGCCTGGGCAACATAGTGAGGCTCGGTCTCAAAACCAAAGCTAGGGAGTGGGAGAGAGAGGGGGGAGGAGGAGGAGGAGGGAGGGAGCTCCAGGTGACTGCCTTATTTTCCCCAGTGGATTTCTGCTGAATGATTTGAGCACCCAAGTTAAATTTAGCTATCTATTGCTACTTGTTATTTATTCTTTTACTTTGGTTTGCTATATGCCCACAAAGCTCATTCATCCAGAACTGAAAGTATGGCTATTGTTGACCATTCTCCATTCTATACAGAGAAATGGTTTATTGCCAGACTCTAGTGGATCAGCAAAAGCAGTAAGGTAGAAGAGACAAGAAGAGTAACAGTCGTTTGTGAGGGGGTGGGGCAACTTGTCATTATTTATTATTCAGATGTCACCATATACTGTCATCTCTAAGCCTGAGAAACTGAAGGAGCCTTAGAGTATTATTTAAAAACATGCAAGCCCCTATTGGAGTGCAAACACCAGACTTCTGTCAACCAGACTCACTAGAGGAGAGCAGACAGTAAAGCAAAGAAACCTCAGACGTCAGGGAGGGTGCAGAAGTCAGAGAAAGGAGCCAGGGCGCAGCTGCTCCGCCCACACCCACTTCCAAGCAAGGCCCATTGTTTTCTTGGAACCCAGAGAAGCAAGCACTTTCTGTGGAGCACAGTCACAGATTTAAAACAAGGCTTTCTGCAGAGATGGGAGCTAAGGATCTGGTAGGTTTCTCTTTGTACTCTCAAACCTTGCTGGACTGCCTTTGTCTTACAGTTTCCTAGGCAATTTAGCAAAAGTATGAAATACTCACATAACAATAGGGATAAGTCTCAGAGGCAAGGCTGAAAAGTCAAAAAGTGTTAGGAACTGTACACACCATTTATTTTAAAGTCTAGAAAGAATAGTGATAGGCTGCTGACAGCGGTGGCTTGGAGCTTAGTATTCAGTCAAGTTTGCAAAGGACCCCCTTAGGGTGAGGGTCTGGGCCTCTGTGTTAAATGAGGCTGTTTCCATAGATACATGTTACCATAGCTCAGCACGCTGCACAAATGAATTGTTTACGTATGGATTGTGTCGGTGAGTTTTAATTATATAATGCTCCAATTAAAAACTAAAAATAAAATTTAAAAAAAAAGGCTTCATTCTCAGAATCTCTATGTAGTTCTGGCTGTCCCGGAATTCACTGTGTAGACCAAGCTGGCCTACAGCTAAGAGCTTCTCCTGCCTCTGCCTCTCAAGCACAGGGATTAAAGGTGTGCGCCACCACACCCAGCTCAGCAATGATTATACACTAACACTTCTAGGTTTTTTTATTTGAAAATTCTTGAATATAAGGATAACTAAATGATTTTTAACCATATAAAACATGGTACTTTGAAGTCTGTTATGGGATGGTAGTGTCACCACTAATTAACAAATACATTGCACTGCATAGTTCTCTCTCTCTCTCTCTCTCTCTCTTTCTCTCTCTCTCTCTTATAAAGCAAATAGCATCTATTTTCTTTACATTTTCAAGACTACAACATGGTATCATTAACTATGGTCATCCTGCAATACAGTCCACCCTTGAGTTTGTTCTGTTTGATTTTCACCGCCACCACCACCCTCGACAAGGGACTGAGGTGCATATTTTACATATCAAGACAAACCTGGCCTCCAGCTCCTCCCAGCATCCTTCAGTCCCTACCTGGCATACCCTGCCCCCAGCCCTAAACTTTCCAGCCCAGGACCTGGGCTGCCTTCTCCCAGAGGCTCCTCCCTATATATAATCCAGACATTTTTGCCTTCTCCTTTCCTCTCTTCTCCTTTCCTTCTCTCTCTGCGTGTGCGACCTTTCTCTCTTTCTGCACCCCCTCCTCCATGATGACTCCCCTGGTCTCAATCCTTGGGGCCAGTGACACCTCCCCCAATAAACTTGCCTTTAATATATTCTAATCTGGCTTGAATTGGCTCTTTTCACTAGCAGAGAAATGACCTACCATGTTCCTCCTACCTATGTGTGTCTTTAGCCCACACCTCTTCCTTGACCCTCCCCTGCTCCCAATATCTCACCCTCTAGTAACCTTCATTTCCTGCTTTGCTTCCATAGTTCAAATTTTATTGAGACTCTGACTGAGAGCATCAAAAAAAAATATTTTTTTATTTCTCTGTCTGGCTTATTTCAGTTGGTATAGTATCTTCTGGGTTCAGCCGTGGCATAACAAACGGCAGGGTTTTGTTCTCTGGCTGAGTAGTATTCCATTGTAGCTGCACACCACACTTGCTTTCCCCCCTGTTCTCTGATAGATACACAAGTGGGTGACTTGGCCGCTGTGAATGGTATTCCAGGAGAATTCAGGAACCTCTTGGACAAGCTGTTTCAACTGCCTCAGGGTTGCTGATCAGAGGGTTAGTCTAGCCTTTATCGTCTTAATGGAACCTTCACACTTTTCTACAATGGCTATATATTTTCTTAACAACATTTTCGAGTTTCCTTCTCTTGATATCCTCATCAATATTTCTCTTTGGAGATTTTTGAATAATACCCACTCTACCTCACGGTGATTTTGGTTTCCATTTCTGATGAATAGTGATGGATAGTGATCTCTGTCATACACCTGTTGGCCACTGTGTATCTTCCTCTGGGAAATGTTTATCAGGCCTTTGTAACCATTAAGTCTTTATTGACAACTTGACTAGGTTTTAAGTCACCTAGGGGATTGATGAGCCACACCCTACTTGTGTTTCCAGGATGGGTGGGGGAAGACACAGTCTGAGTGTCACTGCCCCATTGGCTCAGGCAGGGTGCAGGGAAAAGGGAAGAGCTAACTGAGAACAGCATCCCTCTTGTTCTGATCCCTGGGCCAGCATGGAGCACACGGAGCTGCCTTGCTGTGCCTGAAAACAGGATCTCACTAAACTTTTCCTTCTTAAACTTGTTTGTGTCAAAGATTTGCTCAGAGCTACAAGAAAAGCAACTGACAAAGGTTTCTAGCCCACTTTAAAAGCAGGTTTGTTGGTGTTTGTTTTTTCCATTGAGTTGGATTCTTTCAGTGTCCTAAGCATCAGCCCCTTGCTGGATGTTTACGTTTTGAATACTTTCTCCCATCTTGTAGGCCGCTTTCCACCCTGTTGATCTTTCTGCCCTGCTCGAGCTCTGCAGCCTGGTGCGGCTCTGGACACTGTCAAAGGCTGGCTCTGTCTGCTGTAGGAGTGAACTGCTCATTTTCTCATACTAATGAGTCTCTTGGCAAGAATCTCTCTCCGAGACAGCTAACAGGGCAGAGGGACAAACATTCTGCAACTTAGCCATTCTTGAGAGTTATCAAAATGCATTTCTAAGTCAACTATTAGAATAGGCCTAGCAGTCACTTAAATCATAGTGGTTCAATATTAGGAAATATATTGTGACTCATATGTACTGTAATTCATATGTTTGAAAGTGTAGGCAAGGAAGTGATATTTAATGAAGTCCATTCCTGGGTTTACTTAATGTTTAGTATGATGGTGAGCATAGCTATTTCCTCATTGCCACCCACAGAGCCATGCTGAATGGTGCTGCCTTTACAGGAAGGACTAAGCACTAAGCAAGAGCAGCACTACTGCCCCTGGATCCACCACAGTTCTGAAAGCCTCCCCCAGTCCAAGCAAAGAGGAGGAAAGAATGGCAAACCCGACACAAAGGAGGCCCTATCATCATAATTCATAGCTACTGTGAGCATGTTCCTGGAATCGGAAGGGACAGACTAGAAATGTCTTTAAAAACAATTTGAGACTTTAGCAAGTTGGTAGACTGTGAATTAGCATAAAAATGTTTTTCTCTAATCAAATGGAAACTACAGTTAAATATGTATACATGTATATATATATATATAGATATATAGATATATATACATGCATGTATACAACAAATATAATGAAAGAAAATATTCCATTCATAATAGCAATGAAAACTAATATAACTAGAATGGGAATCTTCCTGATATGAAGTGAACATGATCTGTTTTAAAGCCTGGAAGACAATGGCAAGGTCTCTGACAATAATGCAAAGCAAACTGAAAGAGATACAAAGATCTGATTGGAGGCTAGAGAGATGGCATGGTGGTTAACTGCAGATGCTGCTCTGGCAGAGGGAAGACCCAGGTTTGAGTCCCATCACCCACATGACACAGTCTTACTCAAAATGAAAGAAGGGATAAGGCCATGGCTTAGTGGCACAGGCCTCACTCCGCATATATGAGGTCCTAGATCCAATTTCTAGTACTGCTGAGGGAGGAGAACAAAAGAAGAGATGTGAAAATACATTTGAGCTCTGCTGGGCAAACTTGCTTTGCTCTTGGTAGTCATGGTCACACGTGTGGTAAAGCTCTTCCATTTTGCTTAAACAATGTCTGCTCTTCAGACCAAAGTAATTTGGTTCCCACAGCTAAAGTTAACTTGTTTTTCTAGAATCTTCCCTCCTAGTAATCAATGTTTATGAGTACCTGACATTTTAAAATTGACTACTCATCTTACTTTTCTGGCTGGACAAAAGAGGCTGCTTTTGTCAGGCAGTGGTGGTACATGCCTTTAATCCCAGAACTTGGGAAGCAGAGGCAGGCGGATTTCTGAGTTCGAAGCCAGCCTGGTCTACAGAGTGAGTTCCAGGACAGCCAGGGCTACACAGAGAAACCCTGTCTTGAAAAAAACAAAAAAACAGGGGCTGGTGAAATGACTCAGTGGGTAAGAGCACCGATTGCTCTTCCAAAGGTCCTGAGTTCAAATCCCAGCAACCACATGGTGGCTCAAAACTACCCGCAATGAGATCTGATGCCCTCTTCTGGTGTGTCTGATCAGCTACAGTGTACTTATTTGTAATAATAAATAAATATAAAAAAAAGAATAAACAAATTAAAAAAAAAGAAAAAGAAAAAACAAAAACAACAACAACAACAAAAAAGAGGCTGCGTTTTAGTCCCCTTTCAATCTCTCTGCCTACTTATAAATAGATGGTGGGCACTCACGTGCCCCTCTGCAAGCCTCACCCACAATAAAGCTGTGCCATCTCCAAATCACTAATAACCTTGTCTGTCTGTCTTTTTTTTTTTTACATTTTATTTGATTCTATTTTATGTACATGTGTGTTCTGCCTACATGTATATCTGTGTGCCTTGTGCCCCCAGAGGCCAGAAGAACTACATCCTTTTGAATTGAACTTAGAGATGGCCATGAGCTGCGGTGTGGGTGCTGAGAACCAAACCCAGGTTCTTAACCACTGAGCCATCTCTCCAGCCCATTGTCTGTCTTTCTTTGTCACTAACCTTACAACCGTCACTGCCAATTTCCTCAGATGTGCAATGGAATTAATAAAAGCTCTTGTAATGAAAGTCTGAATTAATTAACACATGAAAGTGTTTCTGACAGCGCCTGGCACACAGCACAGGCATGAGTGTTACTGCTGCCGTTTTTATTTCCAAAAAAAAAACTACAAAGAGCAAAAGAAAATTCTGGAAGAAACAAGAAAAAGAAGTGTAGGTAAGCTAAGGTAAGCTAAGGTAAGTAAGAGACATTAAAACAAATGGTGAGACTACAATAATAACTATTTAAAAGAAAACATGAAAATTAGCAGACAAAAAAGAAATTAAAATACATAATAAACTCAAGTGCACATGAAAATTCCATACATTATTTTACAGATGACATTTCAAAACAGTGGAGAAAAATCTGTGTCATATGAGGCCATCTGTGAGGACGATCTGTCAGCTGCTTGCGGAAAACAAGTAGTGTGGCTTCCTTTGATCAAATTTATCTTTCATGGAACAAAGATTGAATTTTTTAATGCAAATTAAAAGCACTATCCTCATGGTGCATTTTTTAAATAAATGGGGGATCGTATGAAAGCTGGAAGCTGCGAGGTGTATCTGCCTGCTCAGACTCAAATGTGGCTCTCACAGCTCATGTGCAATGGTGTCAAGCTGTGGACATGTTAGAGGTGACCAGGACACCAGGCTTCCTTCTGATGAGTATGTTGACACTATGATCGCAGGAGGAGGTAAATTGCTACGATACAGGCTCCCAGGAGAGGGAGGAGACTGTTCCTTCATCCACCTCTGCTCACCTTTGTCCTTTCTTCCACCTTGGGATGACACAGGTGCACAGCCATGGCCAGGTGCAGACCTCTTGGCTTTGGACTTTCAGCTTCCAAAACTGTAAGAGACAAATCCCCATTGTTCATAAATTACAAACTCTTGAGTATCCTGTAGCACATTGACCAAGCAAGGCACAATCTCACACTTTCCATTCTCCACATGGTACGGGTATGTTTAGTAAGTGTGGAAGTTTGTGTCTCAAATGAAATCAAAGTAAAATATCTATGATACATGAAGGAGACCAAAACTTACTTCCTACTATTAAAAAAGAAAAAGCAAAAAACCTTTTGTGTGGGCTAGTTTTTATGTCAACTTGATACAAGCTAGGATTATCTAGGAAGAAAGAATTTTAATCTAGAAAATGCCCCTACCAGATTAACCTGTAGACACTACTGTGGTACATTTTTTGATTTGTGATTGACAGGAGTGGGCCCATCCCATGGGGTAGTACCACCCTGCAGGTGGTCTTGGACGATGATGTCAGAAAGTCTGAGCAAGCCATGGGGAGCAAGCCAGTAAGCAGCATCCTCCAGTGGCCTCTGCGTCAGTTCTGCCTCCCAGGTTCTGCCTGGGTTTTCTGTTCTGACTTTCCTAGGTGACAGACTACACACTGGAAGATGAAATAAACCCCTTTCTCCCTAATTTGTTTTTGGCCATGGAATGTTATCACAGCAGTAGAAACTAAGACAGAAATTGGTACCAACTGGTAGGGTACTGCTGTGTCAGCCCTGATGATGTATTTGGGGGAGGATTGTGGTGGCATTTTAGAACTTTGGGCTGAAAGAGTCACTGGACTCTAGGAGCTTAGCCAGCTTTTCTGTGGGACCTCAAGAGGTAAGAATGTTGAGAGCAATGTAGCTGGTGGCTTGTGAAGGTTCATGAGGAAGTTTGGGAGTCTCTTAAAGGCTATAGGGCCCTCCACTATTTTGAGTTTTAAGAATCTGATATTGGTCAACTGGGGCTGAAGAACTAGTTGTGATTCACAAGAGATCAGAGCCATTAAAGTGATACTTTTGTTTTACTGGGACAACGGATGCTGGTTAGCTAGAGCTGGGAAATTAGTGGTGATTTAGAAGAGACCAGCATCACTGAAGACCATAGATCCCAGAGTATTTCTTCAGGGTCAACACACAAAAGGTGTTCAGGGCTAAGGTTATGTATGCCCCATGCTGGCAGTCAAACTTGGTACTAAGAGTTTCCCAAGTGGTACTGGTTTCGAAGGCTTGAAGGGGTCATGGAGAGTAACTGAGACTTGGCACTGTGAGAGGCTAGAAGAGGCTATTGGTGAAGATAGAAACTCAGCAGCATCAAGAAACCCAGGATCAAAGGGATTGTGGAGAGAAACTGAGGCGTGGTACTATGTGGTGTGCTTAGAGTCTCTGAAAAAAAGCTCTGGTGAGACTGCAGGTAGAAGTGTGGCCCAGTTGCAATGAAGACTCCAGCATTTTGGAGATGCCAGTACCATGGGACAGCCACAAACAACAGAAGCAGCCATGGATGGGAGCCTACTTGAGTCTAGAAGATAAGCTGTGTGTGTTGCAAAGAGCAGAGCCAGAAACAAGCTGCTGCCCTTGGAGCCCAGAAGGTCGTGTGTCCCTCAAGACTGACACTATTGCACTTCGGTTCCACCTGTGCCCTAGTTCCCTCTCAGAATAAAAAGTACATAACTTATTTTATTTTATAGGACCCCACAGTTGAGAGACTTTAGAGTTTTGAAGAGACTTTGGGGGTTTAGAGAGATTTGGGATACGTTCAAGACTGGGCATTGTAAAGAGACTGGATTTTTAAAGTGTTTGAATTTTTAAAGAATATGGGACTTTTAAAAATTAAAATGTTTTATATTAATATTAACATGACATCTTGGGGACATGAAAAAGGGAAAGGTTATGCCTTAATTAGTGATGTGTTCATGTGTCAAGTTAACAAGAGGTCAACTGTGCTGGCTAGTTTTGTTTTTTTAACTTTTTGTTGGTTCTTTGTTAATTTCACATCATACACCCCAGTCCCACTCATCTCTCCTCCCCTCCTACTTGCTCTCTACCCTTGCAACCTCTCCATCAACAGAGAGGAGAAAAAAAACTTGTAAAAGCTGTAGTTTATCACAATGTGTCTTCCAATATACTCTTTTGTCCACACTTCTTTGCTTGCAAATGTCCATTGTAATGACTCGTTGGTCTAGTACAAGGCCTCTGCCTTCTTCTACTCTATCACTACTAGAACTTCACTGGGAGTCTTCTCAGATATCCTGTTGATGTTGCCCTATGTCGTGGAGATCCTGTAGTTTTGGATCTGTAGGACCAGCCCCTTCATCCACTCCAGCAGTTCACTGATAGGGAGATGTTGGGGTAGGCCAATTCAAAGTCCTGGATCTGAGCCTGAGAGGTATCAGAACTGGTCACCAGGCTCTCCCACTCTCACAGCCTGGGACAGGCTCACCAGCAACCCTACCACCATCCCCACTACCTGGACCATGCTGGCTAGTTTTTATGTCAAGTTGACACAAATAAAATTATCTTGGAAGTATCTTACTTGAGAAATGCCACTGGGCAATCCTGTGGTGCATTTTCCTGATTAGTGATTGGCTATGGGCAGTGTCAGCCCTGGGCAAGTGGTATTGGATAGTATAAGAAAGCAAACTGAGCAAGCCGTGGGTAGTAAACCAGGAACTAGCATCCCGCCTCCAGGTTCTGCCCTGACTTCCCTGGATGATGGGCTAACTATAAGCTGAAGATTGGAATAAATCTTTTCCTCCCAAGTTTATTTGGGTCATGTGTTTTTTCACAGCAATAAAAACCTTAACTAAAACAACTATCTTGCAGGAAAAGTAAAGTGTGTGATTAATCATAAGAAAAATAACTAGCCGAGCAGTGGTGGCACATGCCTTTGATCCCAGCACTTGGGAGGCAGAGGCAGAGGCAGGCAGATTTCTGAGTTTGAGGCCAGCCTGGTCTACAGAATGAGTTCCAGGACAGCCAGGGCTACACAGAGAAACCCTGTCTTGAAAAACCAAAAAAAGAAAAAAAAAGAAAAAAAAAAGAAGAAAAATAACAAATGGCACTAAACATGAAATACCTAACCTCCTTTTGTGTAATTTTTTTATTTTTGATATAGGGTCAGGTTTTTGGATAGTAGCAAGTTACTACATAACTCACACTGGCCTCAAATTTACATCCATCTTCATTCCTCAGCCTTCTAAATACTAGAATTAAAAGCATAAACCACAGGAAAGGGGATACAATTTGAAATGTAAATAAAGAAAATATTTAATTAAAAAAAGCATAAACCACCACACCCAGAACAACCTTTTGATCATGTAAATTTGAATTACTAAATATAATTTTGTGTGCATCCAAATGCCAGCACTTTAAAAACTAAGAAATAACAGCAAAGCCATGAAATCATGTGTTCTCAACACTGTTAGCAGAAATGCAAATGGCTGTGCCTTTTGCTAGGAAATTTCGCAGTATCAAGGTTTTATGTACTCACGTGTAGTAATCACTCTACTAACAGCTACACAAGTACATGTGAACAAGGAAGACTATTCTATAGAAGTACAAACTTTTGATTTGGGGACGGAAGCTGAGGAGTACCTCATCCAAGCACAGGGATGCTCAGCACAGCTTCCCTAACACCCTCAGGCCTCCGCAGTCAGTTGCTGTGCAGCAAACATTCAAGCCGTGGGTGGAATGTCCACAGGTGTGTAAGCATCAGACACTCACTCTCGAGAGACCTCCATCTGGAACGTTGGACAGCTTCTCAAACTTGAACTCGCACATCTAAGGATTGCGTGAAAATGCTGATTCCATCTGAATTCTTCATTTTTTTTAACCAGCTCCTAGAGGTGCTCAATCTGCAAGCCCTGTTGAGGAGTGAGCCCATAAGACACTCTACTTCTCAACTTCTCAATTTTTCATAGTATAGATGTGTTTTGTCCTCCCCCCTCCCCCTGCCAAAGGCCCATGCATTGGAAACTTATTTCATAAAGTGGCAATGTTAGCAAGTGGTAGAGACTTTTAAGAGGGGCCCAATAGGCCTTTAAGAACTCTGTCCACAAAAGATCGTTATCCAAGAACTGTGAGTCTCCAGGTTCTCACAGGAATAAATCAGAGGAGTGAGGCCAATGCCCTGAAGCACTTTTTCTAGCTTCTTGTCTTCCCATGTGATGTCTCCCTTTCCACACATTCCCACCACCTAGACCTCTTCCTCAGAAGAATCCAGTGCAGTGTCTTTTACCCTTCAGAACTGTGAACCAGAATAGTCCATTTTTCTATGCAAAGTAACCCAACCTCTGGGTGTTTCCTTATAATGACACTATATTGTTTGTAATGTATACTGCCTTTGGTCTGGCTATTTCCAGACATGGCTTCTTCATCAAACTTGTATCGCTCTCTTGATTCAGTTGCTACAGAGGCCCCATGGTTTGTCACACCCTTACACCCAATCACTTTTTTTATCAGGTTGTCTCCTGTAAGTTAAGAGTAGCTCTCCTCTAACTTCTCAGCTCAAACCATAGAAACTCAGTGTTTTGGTGGCAAATGTCTCAGGCTGCAATTCACATTTGACAAACTCTTCTTTTCATCTAGGGATTTAAAATTCATGACACTGTTCAAATAACATTACTGAAAGATTATCCTTGTATTCCCAGGCCATGCTGTCTCCCCGCTTGCCCTTTCTTCTCCTCCCATCCTCTCCCTCATCCTTTGGTCACTTTCAATAAATCTGGATCCTGTAGGATTCCTTAATGAACGTACAAACAGTTCTAAGGCTTTATGTCAGCTTAGTGGATATGAATGTCAGGAATGTAAACAAGTCCTCTCTTGCTTCCTTCATGGCAGATGGCTTCCCTCCCAGGATGCTTAGGGATCAGGAATAAATCCTGGAAGTGAGAGGTTTTTGTCAAGGAGCCTAGGAGAAAAAGGAAGATGACTCAGGGAGACCCTCAGATGAAGAGACAAGCCCCTCATGTCCTCCAGACTTATGGCAGAGAGGGAAACAGAGGAGGAGGGGGAGGAGGAAGAAGAGGAGAAAAAGGAGGAAGAAGAAGAGGAGGAAGAGGAGGGGGAGAAGGAGGAGGAGGAGGAGAAAGTGGAGGAGGAAGAGGAAGAGGAGGA
>NW_022196897.1:117498864-117545838 GCF_008632895.1 Mastomys coucha
TGGAGGAGGAAGAGGAGGAGGAAGAGGAGGAGGAGGAGGAGGAGGAGGATGTGAAGCTACCAGAATTCAGGAGGATACAAGGCTCAAGAGGGCAGCTGCTATTTCTGGATACTTTGTCACCACTGGAAGTTGCCTCAGAGGAATGGAAGCCAGGAGCACGAGATTCCCCTGCACTCAGGCTGCAGACAGTTCACAGGGTGAGGCCTGGTGTGTGTCTCCCAGGCAGGTTAGTGTGACTGCAGACTGAGTCATGAGTGCGTGGAGGGTGGAGAACAAGGCTGTTTCGGAACCTTTCTGTTGCCAGTCCCTTTAGGAGAACTCACTCGTCAGAGGAAAATATGTGGCATTTTAATCTACTTCCCTAGTGTTTCACCGGTACTGAGGCAGAAAAACCTTGTGCATTAAAAGGGAAGCCACTTCCCCTACAGAGAAGAGTAAATGCTGCTACATAAAAAAAGTGTGTGTGTGCTCCCTTCACAGAGTCTCTGTCCTGGGTGCCTCAGCCCCAACCATGTGCCCTACCAACACTTTTATTACTCCTAAGGTTCTGTTCACCAGGTCATGGTGACACACACTTGGGCAAAGTCAGGAGGATTGTTGTGACTCAAGGCCAGCCTGGGTTATATATATAATATATATATCTAATATATAATATATTTAACATATAATGGGGGTGGGGGAGGGTCTAAGAATATGGCTTCATGTTAGAGTGCTTTCCTAGCAAGTTACAGATCTCAGATTTTGTGCTGCCCTCTTCCCCCACAAAGTGATGCTTAAAATGTAATAAAAAATTATCCCAGGAAGCCTCAAGTGGATGTTTGTCTTCATTAGGTTTTTCATTGCTGTGAAGAGACACCATGACCACAACAACTCTTATAAAAAAAAATAATTAGGGTTAGCTTACAGTTAAGTGATGTTTTTAGTCCATTATCGTTATGGTAGGAAACATGGTGGCATGCAGACAGACATGGTACTAGGAAGGGAGTTCTGCATCTGAATCCAAAGGCAGCAAAAAGGAAGGATGATACTGGGCCTGGCTTGAGCATTTGAAACTTCAAAGCCCACCCCCAATCACACACTTCTTCTAACAAGGCCACACCTACTCCAACAAGGCCACACCTATTTCAAGAAGGCCACACCCACTCCAACAAGGCCACACCTACTTCAACAAGTCCATATCTCCTAATTAGTACTACTCTCTATGGGCCTACCGAGGCTATTTTCATTCAGACTACCACAGCTGCTGGGAAATTTCCCAACCTGGATCTTTCAGGGTTTCTGTGCTACCAGAGAGAGGTGATATAGCATTGTTGTTAACCCCCATCATACTTAAAGGGAAGCTCACACGAAGTCTAGAGCCCTCCATACCCTGCAAATGAAGAAGTCTGTTCTCAAATTCCTTGGAGCAGGGCCTCACTTTAGTGGCACCAACTTTAATTTCTAGACGGAACAGCATCTTTGCAGAAAGAAAAGCCATGCTATCTATATGATAAATCTGGAAAGGACCTGGGCAAAGAGGCAGCTGACAATTCCAGCCACTGCTGCCACTCAGAGAACCCTGCCGAGGTCAGCATCATCTCCTGCAGGAACACCGGCCAGCGAGCTGCATTGACGTTTGCTGCTGCTGGAGTCATTCCATCTGCCAGCCACATCACACTCTGGGACCCTCATTAACCAGATCTAAGCAGCCTTCAGGAAGCATGTCTTCTGATGGTGGCTGATCCCAAGAACTGACAACTAGGTCCACGCAGAGGCATCTTATGTCAACTTATCTACCATGCATGGTATAATACAGATTCTCCTCGGGGCTGTGTGGACATTGCCATCCCATGCAACGGAAAGGGAGCTCACTCAGTGTGTCTGATGTGGTGGACTCTGGCTAGGGAAGTTCTGGACATGTATGGCACCCTGCCCACTCTACTCCTCTAGAGACACTAAGGAGATGGAGAGGGGAGAGCAAGCACAGATGAAAGTCTGGGACCAAAGAGGAGTGTCAGGCGAACGGACCACACCAGCTCCTGAACTCACTGCTGCTCAGTCTGAAGTGGTGAGGCTGTCTGCGTCTAGTCTGAGGGTGTGTGGATACCCTCTGTGCCTGTCCAGAAGTTTTCTACTGGAGACAGAAATGCCTATCCAGCCATGGGGGAATGGTTGGCAGCTCCCACTTCTCAAGCCACTAAATGGGTCAACTACCAGGTGACCTTACGGTATTCTTCAGTAGATATTTGAGCAAAATGGAAAGGAGATAGGTTGGAATAAATGGTTTTGGAGAAAAAAAATCTCACAAAGATATTATAAAAAGAAAAGAGCTTTACTATTGAACAAGCATTCAACCAGAATGTGATGCACACCACCACGGGCAGTCTGCTAAGGGAGCGTATGGACAGGAGTGTCGCCCTTTATAGAGGCCAGTAGATCTGGACATTGTGCATGATTTTAGAAACTGGGCTTCAGCTTGACAGCACCATTTATCACATGGTTTAACCTAGATTCATCTGGCAAAGGAAGCTGTCTTGTACTTCCTGATTAGCTCTATCTGAAATGAGACAAGCTTCACATGTTCATGGCAGGAGGTAATCCTGCTACTTAGAGAACAGTGCCCATCAAAGCCAGGCTCCTGTCTTCTACCAACCCTAGGGGTGAGGAGCCATCTCTCCCTGGTGTTTATGTTTCAGAGATGGCTCCCAGGTTTTTGGTTTGGTTTGAATTGGGTTTTGGTTTTCTTACTCTAACCCAGACTAGCCTGGAATTCTCTGTAAAGCTGCAACAGGTAGCTCAGGTTCAGTGAGAGACCCTGTCTCAAAAAGCAGGATGAGAAGTGGTTGAGGAAGACACCCCAATGTCAACCTCTGGCCTCCACATGTGCGTGCATACACACACACACACACACACACACACACACCAGAAAGAAAGAGACCCCCTCCCCCCGACTTGTTTACAGTAGATACAGAGCACTCGTAAAACATGGGGTATAAACTGAATGCTGAGAGTAACTTAGATGAGTAATTAAGTAAGAAAGAGGAAAGAGACCAGGAAGCTGAGAGCAAGTGACTAGAAGATTGTTAGACAATCTCCACATCCTGCCCCTTGAAGTCAGAATGCTTCCTCCTCCTACTTCTTGAAATTCTTTAGAAGTGACAGGATTTTGCAATTAGTCTCTGTGGTGGTTTGAATATGCTTGGCCCATGGTAAGTGGGACTATTAGGAAGCCTGTCCTCGTTGGAATAGGTGTGGCCTTGTTGGAGGAAGGGTGTCACTGTGTGAGAGGGCTTTGGGGTCTGCCAGTGCTCAAGCTCCTCCCAGTGTTAAGAGAGAGAGACCCCCTTCCTGGCTGCCTGCAGAAGACAGTCTTCTGCTGCAACCCTTGAATCAAGATGTAGAACTCTCGGCTCCTCCAGAACCATGTTTGCCTGGATGTGTTCCACCATGATGATAATGGACTGAATCTCTGAAACTGTAAGCCAGCCCCAATTAAATATTTTCTTTCATAAGAGTTGCCTTGGTCATGGTGTCTGTTCACAGCAATAAAATCCTAACTAAGACAGTCTTAAATCAATTAAAAGACCTTTAAGTAGTCATTGAGTAAACACCATTTTCATGTATCCAGTTGGCAGTGATTAGAAAACAGCTGTCGTTCTGAACCAGGAGACTCAGGGGACCTTTTTGGAGAAATATACTGATCCAAGCATGTTGGCTTCTTGATTCCAAAGCCAAGACACCTGTCATGCCTTTCCATGCTTGGATTCCTGGCATAGCATCTGACTGCAGGGATGTGTGTTCCAGGCACCCGCTAGAATGCACTGAAACAACTAAAACAGCATCACAGATGATATTACCATCCAGGGAGAGACGAGTTCAAAACTCACAACTGTGCCTGGTTCCAGGGAGAGACGAGTACAAAACTCAAGAACTGTACCTGGTTCCAGGGAGAGACGAGTTCAAAACTCAGAACTGTACCTGGTTAAGTACAGATAAGACAAGAGGAATAAAACCAGGAATATTTTAAAATATTTTTATTGATTTCATGTGCATGGTTGTTTTGCCTGAAAGTATGTCTGTGTACCACATGCATGGCCAGCTCCTGCAAAGACCAAAAGTGAGCATCAGATCCCCTAGAGCTGGAGTCTCAGAAGTTTGTGAGCTACCACATGGGTGCTGGAAATGGAACCCAGGACACCTGGAAGAGCAGCCAGTGTTCTTAACTACTGAGCCATCACTCAGGTCCCACCGTGAATGTTTTTCTTTATTCTTGTCTATATTTTCTAAGATATTTATTGGAAATATACAACTTTTGTCATATGTAACAAATGATCGAAGAGAGGGGCAGCTGTTTAAATGCTGCCTGGGAAGGCCTGGCTGCCTCTGACTTGGCTGTCCCAGTGTCAGCTGTCATCTACTGTGTCATAATAAGTTTCATTTGGGGCGGAAGGGATGGCTCAGCCTTTAAAGGCTAGGCTCACCACCAAAGTAAATTACATTTTATTTGCACCAGGCTAAAGGGGATTCTGAAACTTGCTGTCAATGTTACGTAACACTCTATCTTCAAATTTGGTATAGGGGTCATATACCAAAGGTTCTATAAACCCCAAAACGGCACCAGTTCCTGGAAAGCATCCATACACAAGAGCCTGTGGGGCACTTTACACACAAACCATAAAGCTGTGTTTGAAACTTCCTTTACAAGGGCCTGAATCCCATTCACGAGGGGAGGGAGGCCCCGCTTCATAACAATACCCCACTGGTGACACTTGAAGGGGACACATTCAAACTGTAACACCATCTTACATCATTTACACATTAGGGTCAAATTGTGCCACCTTGGCATTTCTAAGAAGACATTTTCAAACCTGTGCTTTGAACCACAGGTATGACAAACCTACTTTCAGGCAAGGCTCTACCCCCCAGGCCTAGGGTCTGGAATGTGTTTAACACAGATGCAGGCTTCTGCCTAGGTGCGGGCTTGAGTCCTCATGTCCCTCCACCAGGTACTCACTCTTTAGCTTTCCATCTCAAGGTACCTCTCCTTAGCAGAAAAAAAATCAGAAGCATAAAGCATGCATCAGGGGGAAGCCAGAGTTTTCAGCGGGAGTTTTGTGATGGTCTCTTCAGAGCATATCTGCCAGGCCTAGTTTGCCTCATTCTCTTTATTAAATGAAAGAAAAATAAGGCAGGGTTGCAAATTAGCTTTGGTGATAGCTCCAACGATTGTCAAGTTCACAGTCTCACTCCACCATTCAAAACAACAAACCCGACACACTCCCTGTACAGCTCTGGAACTCAGAACAGGCACCAAATAGCAGAAAGAGATTTGACTCCTCTCGGCCTGGCCATAAACTCACCAGCCACATGCTTATTTTAATCTATGTCCTTTCTGCCAACAATGACTTCCCAAGTGCTAGATTGACAGGCTTAAACCACCGTGCCCAGCCTGGCATAGCAATAATAACCAGGTAAGTTATTATCATAAGCAGGTAGCTATGGAGCCGCCGGTCCCCTTTTGTTTCTAGAAACCTCCCAACTCCCATGCAAAAAGCTTTTACAACCACTTCCTGGTGAGTAGAGAGCAAGTCAGCCAGTAGATTTGATTCTTTGAGGAAAAAGCTGAGTTTTGATATCTTTTTAACCAAGCCTTTCAGAGTCCCTCTGTGGAGGAGGCCAAGTGGGGAGAGGGGGTGGAAGCTGTTCCTTTACCTAAACTCACCTAGCCACCCTTCCCACTCCTCCCCTGTCTTCATGACAGCAAGTGGAGGGCCTCTGAGAAACCCAAAGATGCAGTCATCCTGATCGCAATGAGTACTCTCTGAGGCAGGAAGGCAGGGCTCTCAAAGATGGTCAGTGCATTCATTAAGAACAGAGTAAATGTCAAGCAGCCACCAGCCCTGCGCATCTCTAACAGGCTGAAACCTAGTTTCACTGTAATTGAATCATCTCAGACAAAGGCTGTGTTTTCCAGCCCTCTCATGCTCTCTTCCCCAACAGCTGTCAAGAGCCTACTCACGTATGTAAACACACACACACACACACACAAGGCAGGGGGCACACGACTATATAGTTTATTAAAACTATAATTCTCCTGGCTCCGATAGTCCCTTACCACCCTCTCCTCCTGGATCCTAATACCAGACACAAATATTTAATCCAAATCCAATTTTGTATTAGTCAATGATTTTCAGTGTCTCACCCTCATCAAGGGGACAGGAGATTATGTTTTTCCTGTGGTTTATGACCTCTTCTGTCCCAGTATTGGCATGGGAGTATGTTACATGTGTATGGGGCTGTGTGCACATGCATATGAAGGTGCATGTCAACTTATGCATGGAGGCCAGAGGTCAATGTCATGTCTTCCACTGTCCAGTGGTCCCTGGATTCCAAACTCAGGTCCTCATGCTTGGGAACTGAACCTGCACCCCAGCTCCTAAGCATCCCCTGTTTTAAACAAGGTCTCATGTTGCCCAGGTCAGCCTTGAACTCAAGACTCTCCTGCCTCAACTTCCTGACTGCAGGCTTTCACCTGTCCAAGTCAGCAGACATCTCGAACAAGAACATCATTTCCTTTAAGCTGCTTCTTCAGGCTGTGTTCGGTGGGAGCTGTTAAATGCAGTGCATTTTTCCTTTGGACACAATAAAAGCAAAAAGTGATCAAATGAACTGGGCGTGGTTGTACATGTCTATAATCCTAGAACTCAGGAAGTTGAGGCAAAGGCACTGCTTTGAGTTTGAGGTCAGCTTGAACTACTTAGTGGGTACACCAGGCCTACTTGGGCTACGAGACTCTGTCTCCAAAGATAAAGAAAAAAGGAGGGAGAGAAAAGAAAAAGAAAGGAAAGAAGAGGAAAAGAAGCAATCAACAGAGAATAAATAAACCAACATGCAATGGCCAATATACTTTCTAGGCCCCTAATTCTTTTATAGTTTATGGAGAAATGTTGAAAATCTGCCTCTTTACCAATTTCTTGTTACCAAAGTTCAACGATGGCTTTCTCGCTCCGTTAGGTAACCTTTCATTTTCTCAACTACCCATTATGTAACGGGAGCACTGGGTTCTGGATCAGTCTTCCATTAAAGATGATTTTTATAGTCGCTGAGCGTCGTCAGGGAGTGCTGACTCTCGGGGGCGGTTTAAACAGATACAAGCATTTAAGCCAGTCCGGAGCCGTGACTCATCCCCCACCCCACCCCACCCCCAGCGAGAGACGCGGCGCGACCATTGGTGAGCACCACGCCCCGCCCCTCGCCCCACCCAGCTCCCGCCTGCCCCGCCCCTTTCCACTCCCCGCTCCCCCGCGGTGTCGGAGCAGCAGACCGATTCTGGGCTACGCGTCGCGTCGGTGGCAGGTAAGTGGACTGCTGAAGCCAGGCCTTGGTGAGCCCTCAGCCTTCCCGTCGCCAAGCTGGGCTCACTGCGCCTCTCCGGGCCTTGAGGCCATGAGGCTGGGACTGGGGCTAAGCCTGGCCGGGAGGCGACTGTGCACCCGCTGCTGTGAGACTCCTGGAGGGACCGAATCCTTCCCAAGCCCGATTCACAGCTCAGCATCGCTGGGGGTTGGGGTGGCATCTTTTAACTGTCCTTTGCTGTTTCCTACAGCGAACGTAATTTTACCTCGTGATTCCACCACGGTCTCATCCGTCCTCAGCGCCACAGTCATTGCTCCCTTGCTCAGTTTCATACTCTACGCCTCCGTGCGCCTTCACTGCCCTGCCTAAGCGTCTACATGGCTGTCTTATTTTCTTGTACTTTGAATATCGTGGTTTAATAGCAGTTGCCAGTTGCCGGAGTGCAGAATTCCCCATTTCCTTAAGAGAAACTCCTGGGAGAATGGCATTAAAGACGTGCAAATTTAATTATACCACAAACAGGAATCAAAATTTTGCATTAAAATACCAGACATCTTGAAAAATTAACTATTCAATGAAGAGAAAGAACTACTTTACCTACACACACACACACATCCAAGAGCTTCAAAGAGGCGAAGGAAATAGAAAGCTAAGGGATGATTTGTGTTGTATTTGAATCTGACACAAGCTTTCCATATTATTTATAGCAGGGACTAAACGATGGATGAGTCATTTTCTGAATAAGATGCAAATTAAAGCAAGTTTGTTTGTTGTCTTTACATCTATTAAATAGAGAAAATGGCAACAGCAGCCTTAACCTAGGGATTGCCTGAAACCACCTCAAAAGTCAGGTTTGGGAGCAGGTGGCCCTACTTAAGGGCTAGAAAGATTGCTTTACAACCAACATTACTATGACTTGATATTGCCTGGGGTTCCTTTTGTCTATTCCTTTCTTTAAAAGACTAGTATTTATTTTATGTACATGAGTGTTTGCATCCACATAAGCCTGTATGCATGCCTGGTTCTGGGGAGGTCAGAAGAGGGTGTTGGATGCCCTGGAACTAGAGCTGTGAATGGTTATGTGAGCCCCTGTCACAGGGGAGCTCAGAACCAAATCCAGGTGCTCTGGAAGAGCACCCCTCCCATCCTCTTTCATGCATATTTAGAAAGGAGAAAACTGCTACCCACGTCTGGCATTTATTTCAGAGATTAACTGTCTGTGTAAAACGATGTTGAAAGTATACTATTCTGTTTTCCCGTTCACACTTAACTGAGGATACTGGAAGTCAGTAAGGGCTTTTTTGTTGTTGTTTGGTTTGTTGGTTAGTTTAGAGTGTGCTTGTTTGTGAGCTCATAACAGGCTTACAATGTGTAGCTGGAATTTGCTGTGTAGACCAGGCTGGCCTCAAATTTGTGGCAGTCCACCCTGCGACTCCCCAGAATGCCCTGGTACAGGCATAAGCCACTGTGCCCAGCAATAAAACAATCTGGTGAGGTATTATTAGTTGCGTGCTGTGACCCAGAAACCCCCCTTCTGGCAATTTACCTGCGAAGGAACAAACAAAGGACTAGGGGAGCCATATGGCCAGTAGTTAGAGAAAATTAGATCCAACTGAAAATCAACCTAGATGTTTAACAGCTGAGCAGCTAAGAAACTGACAGGCTCATGATGGGAGCTGCAGCAATTGTGAACACTCTTCCTTTTAGGCTCCAAGTATCCCTGTGGAAAACTGAGAGTCAAAAGTACAGGTTAGGCGACTGAGGCTCTTCCAGGCTCATGCTGTATTCAGTCAAAAGCCCAGAAGAGCAGGAAGGAAAGCCCTCAGAAGATGTGTCTGATCTTGGCTGGACATTAATTGCTATATTGTTTCCACTAACTTATTTGGAAAAAACAAACAAACAAACAAACAAACAAAAAAAACAGTTCACAGGCTTCTTTTCTTGCAATACTCGGGGTTCCTGGGGATTGAACCCAGGGATAGGTTTTTAGTTTCTACAATAACATAGACCAGGCCCTGTTTGCTTTTGGGAATATGTTTGCGCTGCTGCCCTTATTTTCATTTTCAAATGCTGCTCCATTTTGTGGGACTCTTTAGTGTTGGTTTGATAATTTGCATATTAGATTAGATTGTATTTCAGTTCTCAGACTTATTTATCAATTCTAGTTTTTTCTTTTTGTTGTTTTAAAGGACTCCTGAGTATATTTCAAAACTGAACCATTTCAACCGAGCTGAAGCACTCTGCCTTCTTAGTGGTACCAGTCCAATTTAGGAGAGCCAAGCAGACTGTAAGTGCCCTGTGAAACATGATGGTCTTTTGGGGGGGGGGAGGCTGAAAAATCACCAACTGGACAAATTGGGGCCAAGCACTGTGCTTGCTCCAGAGGCCACTTAGTAATGTGGGACTTTTGCCTCACTGTTCACTGCTGTCTTGTAAAGTCAGCTTGATTCTATGGGACAAGGGCCACTGCTTTCCCGAGGACTGTGCTGGGCCAAGGAACTGTAAGCATTTTTAAAATAATAAAAACAGATAAGCGTTTTTATGACAAATCTCAACCAAGTAAGAAAGATAGAATGAAGAACTTCGCTTGTTTGTTGTTTGTTTTTTAATTTGGGATTTTTCTTTTGTTTGTTCTTGGTTTGAGGGTTGAGTTTTTTGGTTTTGCTCCAGTGTTGGTTTTGAGGCAGGGTTTCATATGCCCAGGCTGACCTGGAACTCCCTGTATGCAACCTTCTAGTCCTGTTCCAAGTTCTGAGCCAAGTCACCGCACCCAGCCAGTTTTTCTGAGTGTTGGTTTTAACTTTCCCATTCCATTCTTGAAAGGCGTCTGTGAGCTCCTGCAAAATAAATACTTAAAAATATATCCGTATCTAAAGCAGGGATGGCCACAGCATTATAAAGTAATGCATAAATGGCTAGTGTATGCATTAGCTCTCAAACCTGGGAGTTCTCATATATTAAATAGGCCCCTGCTCATTGCCCCTGCTGTACTGTGTGGCTATTCCAAAGGAGCTGCATCCTCTTAATGGAAAATGTAAAATGTTGGGTTCCGGATGGCCTAGCTTTGGGAGGGAGGGGGTAGGGAGGGAGGGGGTTAGGGAGGGAAGGAAGGAGGAAGGGAGGGAAGGAGGGAGGGAGGGAGGGAGGTGGGCATTTCCAACCTCTCCCATTCCATCTTTAAACACTTCCAGGCTGTCCCAGGAAGAAAGCTGACGTTTTGTCAACAGTTCTTAAAGTAGCTCCGATAATGAGTCAGCTTAGGGACCCTTTATTCTATTTAATCCAAAGATGGGCCTGAAGATACCATTTAAAGCCCTAAAATGTTTTCCATTATCTTTCATAGCTTGATGGATCCAGGTCCTTAAGGACCAGTGACATCAAATGATGAGAAATGAATTAACTGGACTTAGCACAAGAAAGACAGGAAATTTCCCCCAGGGATAGGAGAAGAGGGTGTGTCTGTCTGTCTATCTATCTGTGTATATGTGTGTCTGTCTTTATGTGTATTTGTGTGTGTGCATATTGTGTCTGTATGTGTTTGTATATGTATGTCTGTGCCTGTTTGTGTGTGTGTGTGTGTGTGTGTGTTATTCTCTCTGCTTCATAATTTAATGGATTAAACTTCAGGTTGTATGTATTCTGACTCTCGGACCACTGCCTAGTAGACTGCAGAAACTGGTCAGTATATATGGATCTCAGCAGCAGCATTTTAGGCTACTACAACTTTGGGACAAGTTCTTAGCAGCTCTGCTCCTTCATGCCTGTGCATAGCAGGAATAGAATAACTGAGTGACTCGTAGACCTTCTGTACCCTCTCTCTGGTTCCATAGCTGCCCATGTTGCTCCTGTGAGCAGAACCTTGTGATGTCTGTGCAGGTTTACTTGGTGTCAGACCAGGTGTGCTCTGGATTCTGTTCTCACACAGAACTTCTTCAGGTTTTAGGGGGGTTGTTTGGGTTTTTTGTTAGTTTGGTTGGTTGGTTGGTTGGTTGGTGTGTTGGTTGGTTGGTGTTAGTTGGTCAGTTGGTTGGTGTTGGTTGATTGGTTGGTTGATTGGTGGGTGTTGGTTGGTTGGTGTTGGTATTGGTTGGTTGGTATGTTGGTTGGTTGATGTTGGTTGGTTGGTTGGTGTTGGTTGGTTGGTTGGTGTTGATTGGTTGGTTAGTTGGTTGTTTGGTTGGTTGATGTTGGTTGGTTGGTTAGTTGCTTGGTTGGTTGGTTGATGTTGGTTGGTTGGTTGGTTGATGTTGGTTGGTTGGTGTTGGTTGGTTGGTTGGTGTTGGTTGGTCGGTTGGTTGGTGTTGGTTGATTGGTTGGTTGATTGGTGGGTGTTGGTTGGTTGGTGTTGGTATTGGTTGGTTGGTATGTTGGTTGGTTGATGTTGGTTGGTTGGTTGGTGTTGGTTGGTTGGTTGGTTGGTCTTTGGTTGGTTGGTGTTGGTGTTGGTTGGTGTTAGTTGGTTGGTGGTTGATGTTGGTTGGTTGGTCGGTCTGTTTGATTTGGTTCTGGGAAGCAGATTCAGAGTCTCACATGGAGCAGACAGATGCTCTAGTGTTGATCTAGATCCACCATCCAGTCCCCTTTAGGCAGACAGGCAGGGAAGGCTGACTGGGTCTCAGCCCATTCTGGCTTCTAACTCATTTTATAACCAAGGCTGGTCCTGAGCTCCTGATCCCCCTGCCTCTACCTTTCAGTCACTGGGACTGCATTTGTGGATACCACACCCTGCATCCTTTCAAGTAGCTCTGTGCCATGTTTCTTAAAGTCTTCTGAATTGGATAAAGTAGCGCTGACCCTGGATTATTTGGATAGAATTGCAATCTCTTCTCATATTGGTTTCTAAAATCCATTAATACATGTCTTTTGCTTTTTGCATTATTTTTTAAAAATATTTATTTATTTACTTTATGTAAATGAGTACACTGTAGCTGCCTTGAGGCACAGCAGAGAAGAGCATCAGATCCCATTACAGATGGTTGTGAGCCTCTATGTGATTACTGGGAATTGAACTCAGGACCCCTGGAAGAACAGTCCGTGCTCTTAACCACTGAGCCATCTCTCCAACCCTCTAGTATTTTTTTTAATATCTCAGAGCAAAACTGTATAGCTTTCCTCAATAAGCCTACTATTTATATTGAGGCTGAACCCTATATATTTTGTGTTTCTTAATGTCATTGGGAATGGAATGTTTACCAAACTGTGTATTTAGATGCAGACTGCCATTCTTGTGAGCTCACTTTGATTTTAACCCCTAAGGCCTTTCTAGGTGATTTCCCATCATTTTCACATAGGAAATCACAACTCTGTAAGCTCCTAGAACAATCTAAAAATGGCAGTAGGCTTGATCTTTTCATCACATTGATGAAAACTCTTTCTTGTACTAGGATTATAGGCATATGCCACCATACCCAGCTCTGCTTTTTAAAATGCATATAACTAGCTATTCAATAAAGATACATTGAGTGGATTCATTCAAAAGTCACCTTTATAATTTATATGCTAATGGGAAGGTTTCCCAAAGATTTTTAGTTCATAAGACAAATATAGTATATAGTTACTGTCCCTCTAAAGCTTTCTCGTTCTGAGCGAATTTTCCCTTTCTCATGTCCAGCCTACAGCTGCCATGTTGGGGTGGTTTTATTTATTTCTTGATGCTAGGACTCGAACCCAGGGCCTCAAACATCATAGCCAAGTGCCCTACCACTGAGCTACAACTCTATTTTGTTTCTGTGTTTTCTAATGATACATGTGTGTCTATATTATCAAATAACTCTTAATTTTATTTAGAAAGTCCACATGTTCTAGACTTACTTAGTAAGTTATTTCTTATAAATACAGTAGTTCATTTTGAAATGTTCTCTTCCTATTCTTCATTTTAGTTGCATGGCCATTGATGTTTTCATTCTTACTATCCATTTCTACTGCTCATGTAGTCCGCCATCTTGACAGCAACCAACTCCCCTCTTATTTTTTTGTTCTCATTTTATCTGATTCCTAAGGACTTTTAGTATGCTTACATACCATTGGCTCACCCACTACTACAAACCAGTGATTTATGTGTTAATCATTTTCTCAGAGAATTGTTGTCCCACTTTTTGTAAGGCTTCCTTGTAGATTCTAGAAAGAACCCTCCTACCCAGCTTTAATGCTACAAACACTGTTAGCATTATGTGCCTGCTCTATTGGCTTTGCTCATGGTGTTTTCTTATAGCATTGAATAAGATTTCTTGGTTATTATCCATCAAGTTCACCCCTCTGGGTTTGCCTGTGCTTTGTGTCTCCTTGTCTGGAAAGTCCTTCTTCACCTTCTGGCTCACGGAGACACTCATCTGTATTTAAATATACACATGCACACACACATGCATGCACACATGCATATATCGTGGACATAATACATTATGGGGCAGTAGGACACACAGTTTTTTTTTAAACTGACATATAGTTAATGTACATAGTATTGAGTTACATAAGAACATTTTCATAGGATTATAATGTATAAAGCCATGCCCGCTACCTTCCCTTTCTTCCTTTGCCTCCCAGTCTTCCCCTAGACAGGTTCACTGTCCTTTCATGCCAGCCAGCCAGGCATTATTTTATGTATCTGTGTAAAATCTAGGAATTGTATGTGAGAGAAAACATGCAACATTTGCCTGGCTTCATTCATTTGAAATGATACTCTCTGGTTGCATCCATTTCCCTCCAGATGGCATGATTCTGCCGTTCCTTATGGCTGAGTAGAGCCCTGTTGTCTTTAGCCCCTTCTCTGTTGATAGACACCTAGGCTGGTTCCAAGACTTAGCTTTGGTAATCGTGCTATAAGAAACACCAGCATGCGGGTCTCTCTCATGTGCTAACTGGGAATCCTTTGGATAAATACCTAACAGTGGTATAGCTAGGTCATGTGGTGGATCTAGTTTCTGTTTTCCACAGAACCTATATACATTTCCATGGTGCGGTCTAATTTAAGGATTCCCTTTTCTACTCATCCTTGCCAGCGTTTGTTATTGGTCTTAAGGGTAGACATTCTAACCTGGATGAGATGGCTTCACTATGTAGTTTTAATTTGTGTGCTTCTGTGACAGCCAGTGATATTGAACATTTTTTCATGTGTTTATTGACCATTTGTACTTTGGAAAACTATTCTTTTTAATGGCCTAGTTATTGTTTTATGTTTAGAGATGGGTCTCACTGTGTTATCCAGACTGGCCTAAAATTTAGCCATCTTGTCTAAAGACATCTATGTTCCTAAGAGCTGGATGAAGGTGGTGCGCAATCTCTCTAATTTACAGTTAGGTCTGTGGTCTATCTAGAGTCTGCTTTTGCATTTGAGGTTAGAGATTCATTTAGATATTTCTTCAGTTTCCCAGAACCATCAAACCTTTCTTCCTTACTGGTTCGTGGTACTCACTGACATATCAGGTACTTTTATAAAATGTAGATATGCTTCCACATTTGAACTTTAGCCTGTTGATCTGTTTCTGAACTTTAGTGGCTTTTTTGGTACTTTTTTTTAAAAATGGCTTTATAGTATGATTTAAGTCTGATGTGCTATATTCTCCCCTCTCTTTTTCCCTTAAGGTTTGATTAACAAATATATCTTTTTCCATGTAATAAATATGTCTTCCATGTGTGTTTATTAGGTTATTCAGAAAAATCATCCTGGAGTTAAAGTTTTGAATTTCTGCCATATAAAATCACTTTTTATTTAGTTTTGTCATTTCTAGATATCTTACAATTTGCTTGCTATGTGAATATCTATTTTTTTTCCTAGTTAATTGTGACTGGTATAGAAGTGATCTTGGTTTCCGTGTGTTCGTTGTGGTGGTTTAAGTGAGAGATGTTCCTGTAAGTCTTAAGCATTTGAGTATTTTGGTCCCAAGTTGGTGGCTGTTGGGAAGGATTAGGAGGTGTGGCCTTGCTGGAGGAAGTGTGTCACTGGAGGAAGGGAGTGGCTGTGAGGTTTCCTAAAACTTTTGCCATTTCCAATCAGCTGTCTCTGCTGTCCGCTTTGGAATCAAGATGTGAACTAGCTGCTGCGGTAGCGCCATGCCGTCCTGCCTGCTGCCAAGCTCCCTGTCCCCCCATGATGGCGATAGGCTCCTACCCTTCTGGCAGTGTTCTCTGAGATGCCTGGGCCATAGTGTAATGTCACAGCAGTAGAAAAGTAAGATACTCATCCTGTATCCTGAAGCCTTGCTGAATTCCGCTATTGTTGTTTGTTTTATTTTGTTTGATTGTTTTTTGGTTTTTAGAGACAGGATTTCTCTGTGTAGCCTTTACTGTCCTGGAACTCAATTTGTAGACCAGGCTGGCCTCAACTTAGAGATCCACTGCCTCTGCCTCCCATGAGCTGGGATTAAAGGTGTGTGTCAGCCACTCTTATCTTCTGTTGTGATCATGTTAATTGAAAATGATGTCAGTGTGACCTCGATCCTTGTAGTTCCTGCACCTGCGATTTCTTCATCTTTAGACAAGGCTTTGGCAACACCTTGAGTCCTATGAACAGTGGAGGTTTTTGTTTTTAATCTGCTTCTGCTCTTAAAAGGAATGTATTCAAAGGCCATTTGTTATATGTCCTGGTTTTATTGTGATGTTTATCAAACTAAGGAAATTCATATTGCTACAGTTCTAGGAGTGTCCTTAGTGAAAAATATAGATAATGACCTTTATTAAGTTCTTACTAAAATATTTTAGATGACATCACAACATAGCCATGAACTCAGAAATCTAATCTTTAGTCCCAGTAACCTAATGAACCAACAATTGTTTGCAGTGCTAGGGCTGGGACCCAGGCAAATGCAATTGCACTAGCTATGTCCGAAGCCCAGGAACTAGTCACTTAGGTAGCCCTATTTTTACAACAAGGACTTTGAATTTAGTATTTAAGCCCCCTTAGGCCTTGTGTAAAGTTTGATTCCCTCTTTAGAAATGATTTTGTGTAGGAGTTTCATGATGAAATAATTTCTTTCTTGCTCTCAGCTGATTTTGAAATGATCCTGTCTTGATATATTTTATAATTCTCCAACATTATCCAATATCCATCTCAGTACTGGCAAACATGGCTCTGGTGTCCTGTTGTGTATATGGGGACAGCTCGGGGGGCTGATGTCTCCTGTTGGTGGCTGTTCCCTATCCCAAGGTGCTTGAAGCTCTCAACCCACATGTGTCATTTGACATCAGTGTAGCCAACAGCAGATCCCTTATCCACCTCCCTCCAGGTTGGATGCACTTTGCATGTTCTGTCCATGTAACTGCCTGGTCCAGAAGCT
This sequence comes from Mastomys coucha, assembly GCF_008632895.1. Classification (NCBI taxonomy): domain Eukaryota; kingdom Metazoa; phylum Chordata; class Mammalia; order Rodentia; family Muridae; genus Mastomys; species Mastomys coucha. The sequence continues at coordinate 117,515,469 of NW_022196897.1, forward strand.
GGACTCCCAGATAGACTCTTTCAGTCTCTCGCCATTTATAGCAGACACTGTTTCCCCAGAGGCTGGCTGCCCACTGAATTTCATGGCTCTGCTTCCACGGTAGCTCCCTCACTGCAGCAGCCTAAGACTCAGGCCCTGTTCTGCATGCACATGCAAGCCTACACTTGAACATGTGTACACAAAAAAGTCCCTGCTTCACGAATGTTCCTTCTGAAAAACAACCCAAACTCTTCTTCAGTCAGACCCAAACCAGACCCTTCGAGGTCTTCTCATAAGGCCAGCCGTAGGACCAGCATCCAAATGGGTGGGGTAGGTAACAATGACACAGCTTCTTTTCTTTTTAAAACTGGCAGTCTTGAGACTAACAGGGATGTGGTAATGTTAGACCAAGAATGGCAGGTGAATCTGTCCCGGACGTCTGTTCGCCATGCACGGATGGCCCTGTTACTGTTACTTGACCCTCCCTGACTTTCCACTGTATGCCTGACAACTCCAGGTTCAGGTGTCCTCAGATCTGCCAGTGTCCCTCTAACCCCGCCCACCCCACTCTAGCTGCTGTCTGTCCCCATCACCACCTCTGTCAGTTCCTCTCCTGTATCCTTATTCCTGTGTGGTGTCATTTCCCACTCCTGACTCTCTCCAGATCACACAACTGTAACTTCTACTGCGATAGACAGATACTAGGGTGTGTCCAGGCCAATGCTCTTCCACTGAGCCACACCCCTAGCTGGGATCCGTACAGCCTTAAAGAAGCACATGCCAAGCCGAACTCTTAAGCTTGCCAGCAGCCATCTCTGCCTGCCATACTGTCTTTTTCAGATAATACTGCATCTTCAGCCAGCCTGAGCCCACCACAGGGGCTGGCACATGAAATAAGTGTTTGCTTAATTCAGTAAAACGGTAAAATTAGCTGGCCGTTGTAGAAAAAAGGGCGTTTTGTAAATTTTTAAACACATTCTCCTTCACCATCCATTGCAAATACTGACTCCTAGTTGCTCCTTAGCTATGCTTCAGTAAAGATGCTTTCGTTGTTGTCATCCCTTCAGCACCTACTGTAAGTGTTTGTTGATCAGGCCCTGTGGGGACACTGCTGTAAACAGACCCTAGACTCTGCCCTGGAGGAGCCTGCCCTATGGAGGAGAAAATGGGACAATAAGTCCACAGTAACACCTACATCAAGCATGTTTCTTGCTCTGGAAAGAAACGAAGCAGGGAAAGAAGATAGGAGAGGGATTCTATGCTAGGGGGCAAAGCCTGGCTCCCAACATGTGAGAGCCATGTGAGTCTCTGGAGGAGGAGGAGCCACTGAGGCCAAGGAAGCAGCAAAGGCCCAGAGATAGGGCCCACTTGTATGGTTTATGAGGAATGCTGTTTCCTGTCAAAGGTAGCAAGCCTAAATTCCACAAACCCTGACCTTGTAATACTTTTATCCAGATCCTTTAATCTCCCCTACCTGCTAAACCTTTGTTTACACAAAGCCTCAGCTCCCTACAAACAATGCCTTCCTTCCCAGAACCTGTTGGCCTATGGCAGCCAACCCTTTCTCCTTTCCTTTGTGCTGATTCTTTTAAAACTAGCCCATCTGAAAAGATTGTGAGGTAGGATCCCAGCCAAGGAGGCAAAGACACAGTCCCCACCTGGGTTAGGATAAAACAGAAGGGAACTTCTGGCTGTCGTGCCTTGCTGCAGCTCTGCTTCAGTGCTGGCCGGTGGGTTTTTCAAAAAGAAATCACCTTGCCAAGCTGCTCTCCCTCTGTTCCTGTGCTTCTTTGTGTAAGGCTGATATTCTTTGTTTTTTTGTTTCTAACAGATTTAAGCAGGCTTGGGAGGCGAGGGATTGGGGATTGACGCCAAATCCTGTGACATCCAGGCAGTGAGGCCAGGACTTTGTATTTTAACCTGGAAATAGAAGAATGCCTCTTGGGGAAGCAGTGCAGCGTGACTGCATGTTAAAAAGAAACCACAAGATAGGAGGAGCTGGACAGACTCAGGGACAGGGAGGACAGATGGACCTCCATGGGAGGATTCACATGAGCAATAATGGAGACACCAACCAAGATAGCAGTGTTGAGCCCATGAAACTTAAGATTAAGCTTAAGATTCACTGTAAAGATAGAACTGAAAAGATTTGCTAATAGTTTCATGTGTGCTGAGACACAGAGAAATGCAAGAACTGACAGCTAAATTTGACTCAGTAGCAAGAATGGAAAAGTGGCCGGGTGGTGGTGGTACATGCCTTTAATCCCAGCACTTGGGAGGCAGAGGCAGGCGAGTTTCTGAGTTTGAGGCAAGCCTGGTCTACAGAGTAAGTTCCAGGACAGCCAGGGCTACTCAGAGAAACCCTGTCTCAAAAAAACATAAAACAAAAAACAAAAAACAAAACAAACAAACAAACAAAAAGAATGGAAAAGTGTTTTACATAAACATCCTTTAGACTGAGAGATTGATGGATTGATGATTAATTGGGGTTCTGGGGATTGAACACAAGCTAATCAAGCGCCCTATCACTGATTCCTTCCCCAGCGCTTATACTGAATTTACAATCCTCCTGTCTCAGCCTACTATGTACTGGGATTATATGGGTTTACCACGAAGTCCAGAAGAGACTGAGACAGAAAATGAGAGGACAGTCACATGGAGGCCAGGACCTGGGCCATGAGAAAATGGGAACCAGGGAACAGACTTGGAGGGCTCAGGGCTGGAGCTGAGGGAGAGGCCCTGGCCCTCTCCCTCACTAGAAGAAACTTCCAGAAATTCCAGCTGCTCTGGCCTCAGTCCTTCAATCTGGCTTGTATTTTCTAAATGAATTTTGATTTACTTCTGAAAGCATTGCCATTTCAGTGATTTAAGTAGAAACAGGAACAGACCGTTAGCAATTTCTTTATTAGTTTTTCTCATATACATCGTACAATTTAATTGAAAAGTAATTTTCTAATTTTTTCATTGTGAAGGCACTGTCAGTGCCAGAAGCAAGACTCACCAGAGTATGACTGTGTGTCACCTGTTAGGGTTCATGGCTTACTAGCATTTCGGGGTGTATGTAATCCTGTTTAGTCGTCACTGTTGACTTTAGCTTCTGCGCTTGGATCTTGCCTCAGTACCCAGGGTGAATGAGATCACTAATCTGAAAGGTTATATTTGATGAAGGCACACTCATTGGAGGGTCGTAACTTGTGGGCGAGGCTGTTTGGTGTGTTTGATGTTTTCTAAACTGTACTGCCCCTTCTGTACTGAAAATCAAAAGAAAAAAACACTCAAATATTAATACTAAGCTGACAATCATACATGTCTATGATCTGAGTACTAAAGAGGCTGAGCCAGGAGGATTGCCCTGAGTTCAAAGCAAACCCAAGCTTCAGAGTAAAACCCTATCTCAAAAAAAAAGCATTCATGCGTGAGACAGCCGCACTTCTTGCCAATGCAGCTAGATGTATCTCAGCAGCCCGGCCCGCCCGTCTCTCCTGTCTATGGAGAGAGTGAGGAATTCTCAAGTGAGCCTGCCAAACCCTAGATGTTTCCTGTCTCTGATAAACTTAGGTTGAAAATTCCTTCAAGGAGATTCCTGGCTTTAATATGCTCAGGGGACGTTAATTCCATCACTTGACAGCTGTTGTGTCCTCCTCTGTGCCAGGCACTGCCCTTGCCCATAAAACACTGCAACAAAACAGAGACTCTTGATTTGTCTTGGATTCTGAGGCATGAGCTGCAAAGCCCAGACTTATTAGAAGTCACAGCCATCCTGTTTCAGCCTCTGCCTCCCAAGTGCTGGGGCACCAACATGCACTTCCTCATGCCTGGCTTTCCAGAGAGTTATTCCTTGTTCCCAGGGCTCAAACACTGAGACAGCTATCTTCAAGTCCTTGCTGCTGCTGCTGCTGCAGCCACTCAGGAGTCCTCCTGACTAGATCCTGACTCAGGCCCTCATGGTGTTACATTACTCAGGCCCCATGTACTCACAGATCTATGCAGCTGTCCCTGCAGGTGACTTTCTGAATTCTGGGGAATGAGGTCTACATCTGTGGATAAAGGTTCTCCACGCAGAGGCTTACACCCCACAGGACCCTGGGTCCATTATAGCAGCCTTCTGAGCACAGCTTCCAGGCTCCCCACAAGATCATGCCCAGTTCCAAATTCTACTACATGGTCGAAGCTCAAAGCCGTGGCTTAACTACCATGCAATATGTAGGCCAGATGTGGGGGGTGGTGGTGAGAAGGGGGGACCTGATGCCATGACTTTCACACTACAGATGCAAGGAGCTCCAGCCTAAGTGCTCGACACTGATGCCTTGTTCTTCATTTTGCAGATCAGCCATCATGGCAAACCTCGGCTACTGGCTGCTGGCCCTCTTTGTGACTACATGGACCGATGTCGGCCTCTGCAAAAAGCGGCCAAAGCCCGGAGGGTGGAACACCGGTGGAAGCCGATACCCTGGGCAGGGAAGCCCTGGAGGCAACCGTTACCCACCTCAGAGTGGTGGCACCTGGGGACAACCCCATGGTGGTGGTTGGGGACAACCCCATGGCGGTGGCTGGGGTCAGCCCCATGGCGGTGGCTGGGGTCAGCCCCATGGCGGTGGCTGGGGTCAAGGAGGGGGTACCCACAATCAGTGGAACAAGCCCAGCAAGCCAAAAACCAACCTCAAGCATGTGGCGGGTGCTGCGGCAGCTGGGGCAGTAGTAGGGGGCCTTGGTGGCTACATGCTGGGGAGTGCCATGAGCAGGCCCATGATCCATTTTGGCAACGACTGGGAGGACCGCTACTACCGTGAAAACATGTACCGCTACCCTAACCAAGTATACTACCGGCCGGTGGATCAGTACAGCAACCAGAACAACTTCGTGCACGACTGCGTCAACATCACCATCAAGCAGCACACGGTCACCACCACCACCAAGGGAGAGAACTTCACGGAGACCGACGTGAAGATGATGGAGCGCGTGGTGGAGCAAATGTGTGTCACCCAGTACCAGAAGGAGTCCCAGGCCTATTACGAAGGGAGAAGATCCAGCGCCGTGCTTTTCTCCTCCCCTCCCGTGATCCTCCTCATCTCCTTCCTCATCTTCCTGATTGTGGGATGAGGAAGGCCTTCCTGCTTGTTCCTTCTCGTTCTCGTGGTCTAGGCTGGGGGAGGGGTTATCCACCTGTAGCTCTTTCAATTGAGGTGGTTCTCATTCTTGCTTCTCTGTGTCCCCCATAGGCTAATACCCTTGGCACTGACAGGCCCGGGAAAATGTATAGTAGACCAGATGCTATTTGCTTCAGGTTCCCTTGATTGAGTCTATCATGGGCCAGTGCTAACACCGGGCCAATAAGAATATAACACCAAATAACCGCTGGCTAGTTGGGGCTTTGTTTTGATCTAGTGAGTAAATACTGGTGTATCCCCTGACTTGTACCCGGAGTACAAGGTGACAGTGACACATATAACTTAGTATAGGCGAAGGGTTCTACAACCAAAGAAGCCACTGTTTGGGGATGGCGCCCTGGAAAACAGCCTCCCACCTGGGATATCTAGAACATCCACAAGTGGAATTCTTTCTTTACTAATATAAACTATAGCTGATTGAAAGCAAAGCTTTGCTCATTCCCTAGGCACCAGAATGATTTTTAGCCTTGCTTGGATTGAACCCGGAGATTTTGACTCTGAGGAGAGCCAACACTGTAAAAAGCATGGTCCTCCTATGACGCTAGAGAGGGTTAAGTTACAAAGGCTAGGCACTTGGGTTTCTTCATCTCTGTCTCATAATTATCAAAAGCTAGAATGACCTTGTGCCCTAAGTTTCTGTACTTGTATTTGAACTGGACAACAGAGAGACAATCTAAACATTCTCTTAGGGCTGCGGATGAGAGAAATAGGCTCTATTCCAAAGTGGCAAAGAAATTCTGCTAGCATTGCTTAAGTGAGGCAAAATTTGTTCCTTAAATTGCTTTGTATTTCCCCCAGCAGACATAGACAACCCTGCGACAGCTTCAGCCTGCACTGTGGGTTTTCTGTGTAGAATGTATAAAATGTAACTTCAAGCTTAGGCCTTCTGTTTTAAAGCATATGAAGTGTGGAATGCACTGGCCGTTCCGTCCGGTACTAAATGCTTACCGTGTGACCCTTGGGCTTTTAGCGTGCACTCAGTTCCGTATCAATCCAAAGTAGACCCCTTGCTGGTCTTTGAATCTGCATGTACTTCATGTTTTCTATATTTGTAACTTTGCATGTATTTGTTTTGTCTTATAAAAAGTTTATAAATGTTTGCTATCTGACTGACATTAAATAGAAGCTATGATGAGCACCACGAGGGGTTTGTTCTCTCTTCAATGCTCTGGACCTTCTGTTTGTTGCCAGGGTGTCTTGGGCTCATCTGAGCCAGGGAATGGCTCCTTTCACATCTCTGTCCCTGAGGGGCCTCAGGTCTTACCTCTGGTCCTGTCTTGTTTCCACTGACTTTGCATTTTCCCTAAGTTGTACTTAGTTAGGCCTGTACTTAAGTTGTAGTTGAAACACAAAAGTACTTCTGGGGAGGTGGGATGGGACGAGAAGACAAGGAGGTGGGGAATAGGGTTCTCTTGCCCAGGAAGAGATTTTTTTTTCTTTTTCTTTTCAATGTGTATCAGTGTTTTTGCCTACATATATGACTGTTCACCACATACATTGCCCTCAGAGGTCAAAAATTGGAGTCAGAACCCCTGGAACTGAAGTTACAAATGGTTGTGAGCCACTGTGGGTTTTGGGACTTGAACCAGGTACTCTGAAAGAACAGCCACTGGTCTTAACGCTGAGCTTCTACTTCAGCTCCAGGGGCAGTGGGTTTTGTCCTGAATTCCGATTCATTTTTCCTCTCCTCTCTCCCTTATTCCCTCCCTCCTTCCCCATTTGTTTGGTCCATGCTACGATGATTGAGCCTGGACATATTAATCTACACCTCCATCCATAATTATTTTGAGATCATGTTAATTTTTCTCACTGAACATCAAAGGCTACTCTGGAACTCACCAGGTAATTCAGAGAGGACTTGAACTCAAACTGGTTCTCTTGCCCCAGTCTCCCTTTTGTTGGGATTATAAATGTTAACTCCGATGCCTGGCTTAAACATAAATGTTTTGTTTTGTTTTGTTTTTTTGTTTTGTTTTGAGACAGGATATCTCTACATAGCCCTGGTTGTCCTGGAACTATATCAAACAGGCTGGCCTTGAACTTACAGAGATCTGCTTGCCCCTGCCTCCTGAGTGCTGGGATTATGGGTATACACATTTTAGGAATAGATTTTCTTGATTAAAATGAAACTTAAGCTCCAAAGTGCCTGTTTTAAACCCCCATAACTCAGGCTTTGCAATTTCAGGCTCAACCTTTTGGCCCAAACGGCCACACTTGCAATTAACTCTGCATATCTGTGTCTTTTGCAAGGGAAGGCACGGGCTCACTGTACAGGTGTCCATTGTGAGAAGGCATGGGCTCACTGTACAGGTGTTCATTGTGAGAAGGCACAGGCTCACTGTACAGGTATCCATTGTGAGAAGGCACGAGATCACTGTACAGGTGTCCATTGTAAGAAGGCATGGGCTCACTGTACAGGTATGCATTGTGGGAAGGCACAAGCTCACTGTACCGGTGCCATTGTAAGGGGAGGCACCAATGCAGCCATGTGATTATTCACCTGGTAGGGATTTTCCTGAGCAGCCATCATGTACAAAGGCATGAAACCTTAAGAAGAAGTGATGGAAACCACCATATTCCACCCCACAGATGCTCCTGCTGTGATAGGGCCACCTGCAGACCCCTGAGGATCTCCCAACCCTGCTGGGGAAAATCCCACTTAGAAAATTAAGGCAGTCCTGATACTCACTGGCCATATAGGAGAGCTCTCAGGGAGCGACTCCACCAAGTAGGAGAGAAGCCTAGAGGCAAAAGACCTGGGCAAGGGCTTTTTCTTAAGGTCAGGGAGGAGTACACAGAAGGCTGTGGGGTGGGGGCACTTGGGAGTGTGTTTTGATGCTACCAGATCAGTCAGCAGTATAAGGTGGCAGCTTTGACCAGAATAGGTCTTACCACACTGGTTCACCTGCTCCGTTGGACAGGGTACATGCCTTTTGTAGAGGATGTTGAGGCATCGATGCTCACCTCCTGCAGGACTCAGAGAGTCAGTCAATTTTGTGCCAGGAATGAAAGGATAACACCTTGAGACAGCATCAGTCATAAAACTAAGAACAGCACAAACTCAAAAACTCTAAACCAAAAATGCCTCTCAGGGTCAGTCCTTGACGAATGTTCTTACAACCATTTTCATGCTACCTTTCGGGCATTTTCCTGCTTATTCAGAAGTAAACTCTTCATCATCTGGCAACCAGAATTTTCTCAGCTGCCCCACTGAACGAGAAGGCACGCCAGAGTGGCAACTGGGGTCACTACCTAGCTGACCTGCCTTTCAAGAACTGCAAGGTCAGGGGCTGGCGAGATGGCTCAGTGGTTAAGAGCACTGACTGCTCTTCCGAAGGTCCTGAGTTCAAATCCCAACAACCACATGGTGGCTCACAACCACCCATAATGAAATCTGACGCTCTCTGGTGTGTCTGAAGACAGCAACAATGTACTTATCTATAATAATAAATAAATCTTAAAAAAAAAAAAAAAGAACTGCAAGGTCTACAAAAAGAGTCTTTACTTAAGGAGTAAGGAATGCTAGGGAGACAGCTCTGACAGTGCTTGCTGGGCAAACATAAAGGACCACTTAATCCCAAGAACCCACATTTAAAAGCCAGGCAGGATGGCGTTCACTCATAGTGCAGCAAGCACTGGGGAGGTGGGCTTGCTGGGTTGTCAACCTAGCCTGCTCAAGGGGCTCTGGGCCAATGAGAGAACCTGTCACAAAAATTAAAGTAGGTGGCTCCTGAAGAATGACACCAAGACCTCTAGCCTCCGCATGCACCCCAACATGAACACACCCACAGAGAGATTTTTTTTTTTTAAAGAACTTAAGTAAATATGACTGCCTGTCCTTATTGTTCCCAACAGAGTGTTCTAGAGAACAGCCAGGTACTGACTTTCCCCTTCTCCTTCAAGGACTTCAAAGTGTCCTATGCCTCCGGAGGGAAATAGCTCTGTACTGTACCTACTCCACCAGGAGCCGTAATCCAGGACCCCAGCTTTTCGGGGCCTACGGCCTGACATGACCAGCTGACCCAAACAATTTGTGATCATTAATGTACACCAGGTGACCTCTCTGGCTGCCCAGAACTCTTCCTCACACTGGGATCTGGCTGTTCTGCCCTGTCTCCACACCTTCCTATGAGTTCTCCCCCACATTGTCCAGGGAAACCACCATCTGGCTGGCTCTCGTGGTTTTGTAGAACGTCTCTTGAGTGGAGTAGGAATCCTTGAACTTGCTTGTACATATGAGTCTGCTGTCCCAACTCCTGGATCTTACAAGTTCCTAGATGATGCTGTGTTGAACACAGAGGCCACTAGCACAAGGCCTTGTATGGTCCCACACTGAAAACTGCAACAGAAACCCCTGGGAACTTGTTATACAGAGTGATGGGTCCCAACCATAGAGTTTCTGGTTCCTGAGACCGGGGATGGAGCCTGGAAATGGACATTTCTAACAAATTCCCAGGTAATAACATGTTGCTGATGCAGACATTATGCAGAGAAATCTCCTGCCCTTCTGGAAGATCAAGAAGGCTGCTCAGCTCTGACACACTCAAAAAGCCAGAGACCAGATAGCTGTCTGGGAATATTCTCTTAGAAGGAGAGAGTTGGGCAAATGACGAAAGGTGTATGGAGGGGAGGTGAGTAAGCCCTGCTGTGTGAAAGCCAGGAAGCCCAACCCTAGTCCTGAGGTCTATTGTTAGTGAGAGATTTAACTAGTCAGGATGGGAGTCATCCGCCAACGCAGGCTTCAGGAACTCACACGTGCCTAAGTCACTTAGACTAGTTAAACGTGGGCCCTGAGATGGCCTAGATGGCCTCTGTAATTCCCAGAGTCTGTGAAGTCTGCAAGCTCTCAGGTGATAAATGGCTGCTGATCTGAGGACTAGAGGCTGAAAACCAAGGATGCTGTCTTAGTCAGGGTTTCTATCCCTGCACACACATCATGACCAAGAAGCAAGTTGGGGAGGAAAGGGTTTATTTAGTTTACACTTTTTCCTCATTGCTGTTGATCACCAAAAGGAAGTCAGGACTGGAACTCAGTCAGATCAGGAAGCAGGAGCTGATGCAGAGGCCATGGAGGGATGTTACTCACTGGCTTACTTCCCCTAGGGTGCTCAGCTTGCTTTCTTATAGAACCCAAGACTACCAGCCCAGGGGTAGCACCACCCACAATCACCAGCTGAGAAAATGCCCCACAGCTAGATCTCATGGAGGCACTTCCCCAACTGAAGCTCCTTTCTCTGTGATAACTCCAGCCTGTGTCAAGTTGACACATAAAACCAGCCAGTACAGATGCCAAGGTTCAAGTCACCAATATTCCTCTATCCTTGGACAGGCATTTGGTGGAATCATCGAGGGAGGGCACAGAACCTGACAAACGAATCTTAGACTCTCGTTTCTTTTGCTTTGTTTGTGAGGGTGGTTTATGATAGGATCGTCCATGTGGTCCTGACTGACTCATGGAACTCCTCCTGCCTCTCAGGCCCAACTACCCTTTATTACTTCTAAGGAATTTCTCATGGTCACCAGAATTAGTGTCCTACCAGCAGTGGAGCTCATAACTTATTTCAGAACTGACATCATCAACTAACTTCACTAGTGAGCTCTCTAAGAAGACCCAAACTCTCTTTCATTATCTTTCCCCCTAAGACTATCCAGTCTCTGGGACCTTCAGGAGACTCACTATCTCTGAATAAGTTGCCCACGGGTCCTGCAAGGGAACAAGGAAGGTGGCATTTGGGGCCATGGAGTTTCTCTAAGATGGATATGAGCCTCATGGATTCTTGAGGTATATGTGAGATAGATAGTAATTTTCCTCTTCAGAATTATAGCTTCTAGGGACTTCTGAGGGAAGCTGCCTCAAAGTCAACATCAAGCAGAAAGAGGCCCCTGCCTCTTATCCCATGAACCCAGGACTGATTCTTCCAGCTGCTGCCTCTGAGTCCAATATTTCATGATACTTTGGAATTGGGCCTTGGAGGTCCATTGCTGTCCCACGGGGCCCTAGGTCACACTTTTTCTGAGACGCTGACTTCTCCTCAATATCCTAGGATCTAAGTTTGAGCCTTGGCATACACTGAGTGCTTAAAGAATCCCCTGCAGGCCTCTCCTCTGATCTCATTGTCTTCTTTCCAAAACCATATCCAGGTACCAAGGATGCTGGAAATCTCTGCCCAAAGACCAGGCCTCTTACACCTCTTATCTGTCTGCTTTTTCCTGGGTGGACTTCAGGATTTGACTCTGTGTCCTACAGATAGCCAAAGTTTGGCTGTGAGGGACAAAGGGTCTCAGAGAAAGCTGAGGTGTGTGAACTTAAAGTGTTCCCATCTGTGAGCTCTACAGCCCATGAACCCAGGACTGACTCTTCCAGCTGCTGCTTCTGAGTCCTTCTACAGGGTGCAGTAAGGTGTGAAGAGAAGGGGCGGGCACAGGCTAGGGGCCTCCCCTTTAAATTCTTTCTCTCAGCCCTGCAAATAGCACAGATTTTTACAATAAAGTCATTACTTCTTATAAAGGCCCTAAATCATGGAAATAATTTTAAGTTCTCCTTTAGGATGAACTGGTTGTGTTATGAACCCAAGCTACCTCCCAAACCTAGTAGACATAAGTAGATTTTCACACTGGTGCCTTCGAGCCAATTCAACCACCCTAGACAGTCACTCCTCACCTTCCCAGGGACCTTCTTGTTGACCCTCTAGATGGTGACCAGTGCTACAGAAACGTCTTATAGCATACATGTCAGTTATAGTTTCCATTGTTGACATCAATGCCTGAAAGACAGTTTAAAGGAGGAAACGTTTGCTTTGACTCAATTTCTGAAGTTTCAGTTCATGGTTACTTGGCCCCCATTGTTGTGAGTGTGCTACAGCAAAGACCAGGTGGGAAGGATGCTCACCTCATGGTCAGAAAGCAGAAAAAGAGGCAGACAAGAACAGGACAAGAATAGCCCCCACACATCCACACACACACCCCTAGGGACCTGCCTTCTCCTCCTGACAGCCCATTCAGTGTAAACTTATTCATGGATTAGCCCATTGATGAAGCTGACGTTGGCATGATTCAATCATCTCTCAGTGATTGTATCCACAAGATAGGAGCCACACCTTCAACCCACGAGCCTTTTGTGGAATCCTCCATATCTAAACCCTGACAACCTGTCTCAGACTGTGAGGATCCCACCGACCATGTAGCCAGAGCATACACACTCCCAAAGGGAATTGGCTAACACTTGATTCTGAACTCTGACCTCAGAGCCGATTTGATTTTAACATTGCACTAAAGCATATTTTAAATTTTAAAATACATATACAGTATTCTCGGGAAATTGAACATTACACAGCAACTAAAATTGTGCTTTAAAAATGCTCATTACTTAAGGAAATGTACATAATATACTTCATATACATAATATAATTTTAAAGCATAAAAATTTTAAATTATATTATGTATATTATATTATGAAACATATAAAATTTTTTAATTATATTATGTATATTATATTATGAAACTCAGAGTACAAATGTTTAAATATACATATAGATAGATATGTATTTTTAAGAAAACGAAAATGAAATTTACAGAGGAAAGTAGCAGAAATAATTTTGTCAGTGGTAGTAACTACAAGATGGTGATTTTTTTAAAATTTCTTTTTGTTCTTTTTCATATTTCCAAACAATATAGTGTGGTGGCTACTTCTATGTGTCAAGGGGTTCCCAAATTAAACATTAATCTGACAGTGTCTATGGGAGTGTCTGCAGATAAAGTCAGCACTTAGCTCAATAGCTGTGTGAGGGAGAGGGTTCCCACCACTGTGTGTGGTCAGCTTTCAAGCCCTTGCGACTCTGACTAAAACAGAATCCCCCGACTCTGCTTCCTGCCTCCCTGCATGGGCTGTGGTGTTTCCTCAGCCCTATAGCTGGGCTTTCCACCAGCGCTATTGATTCTTCGGCCTCTGGACTAGAAACACACCCTGGCTTTCCTGGATCTTCACTTAGAAGAGAGCAGAACATGGGATGCCATAGCCTCCTTTAGTATATCAGCCAATTTCTCACAATGAATTCCTCACACACACACACATACACACACACGCACACATACATATAACATATGTGTATTTTTTCGTATGTTGTGATACTTTTGGGTTCTGTTTCTCAGGAGATCTGTTTTTCACAGTGAACAGATTAATGCTTCTATAGAGGGAAGGAGATTAGCAACTATTCTAATCCCCTCAGAGGACATCTCATCCTGGCCCACTGCCTTCAGGGATCCTATCTAGAGCACTGACTCGGTCTTGTCCCTGTGCCTCACCCCTGTCACAGCTAGCCTTACTAGATCCTCACAAAGGACTCCAATTTAAAAAGCTGATAGATGATGAACTCATCTGTCACTTGCCCAAAGGCACACCATTGATTCTTCCAGAAAAAATACTATGGAAATGCTTTGTCACTGGTTTACTGTGGCGCTCAGGAATGCGGCACAGAGGTCACCACTTCCCTGCCATGGGCTTCCCTCTGTGCACGTCTATATCAGAGTCACCACTCCTTATAAGGGCTTCAGCTTTGTTTGGATTATGGCTCACACGTATGACCTCATCCTAATCACTTAATGCCTCCTTTACAGACTTGATCTCCAAATACAGTCACATTCTGATGTACTAGCGATTAGAGTCTCATCCTAGACATTTGTGAGGACACAATTCCGTTCTCGACACTGTCTCTTTGGAAGCATCCTGGTAGTGTACCTGTTGCTCTGCACAAACCCTAAGACATCCTCAGGACCATGCAGACTTTCTGGGTTCTCCCCCAGTTCTCTCCTGGAGATTCTGCTATATCTGGCATCCTCTGTGCCCTTGTACAGATGGAAGCCATTGCTCAGCTCTCGCTTTAGGACTGCCAAGGGTGCCACCTGCTAGTGCCTGCTGCAGAACAAACAGAGATGTTCCCATTTTATATATAGCTCAACCACTGCACCACTAGGTCTGGGCAGCAAGGCAAAAGTTTGGCTGATGTCTGTGAAGATCATCACAGAAAAGAAAGATCAGAAGATCATCACAGTTTAGAAAAACTCTAAACCAGATAATGTCCCTCCTACACAGATAGTGTGGCCAACAGTCCTGGCATAAAGCTAGACTAATTATGAGTTAACACGAAGCAGTGTGTGTTGGCTGTAATTCAGCAGGAGTTGTCGAAAGCTGGCAAGGTCCTCTGCCTTCGAGATGTGAAGCCCATCCTGTGGGCATGCCTACCACCTATTCACCAACACCACTTAGGCAAGAGATGAGTCCTCACATGCGGGAGGCATCCACTCAGCTTCATAATGAAGGAAAACCACCTAGAAGATTCCTAAGCCTCCAGACCCTCTCTGCTGTGTGTCATCTTCCCTGGCCCTAGTGGACCCCTGGACCAGAGAACTCAGTGACAGGAAAGATGACAAGCACAATTCTTCTCTCACAATCCAGCCTGAAAACTTTCTCTACACACCAGCTTACTAAACTATGAATAACGAAGTGGTACTTTCTAGTTCTTGAATGTGCACAGACTGGAAGTTAACTCAGAATCAAGCTAAGACTTTTCTGGAGGGTGAGCTGTGGATCATGGAGTGACTGTCACATGTCGTGGAGGTTGCCTCAAGCACTAGGCGAGTCCCGAAGCTACCTTCTCTATGCATTCCACGTGGCTCCTCATAGAGACTATTGCAGGGCCTTCCTTCTACCTGGTGGTTTTCTTCCTCCTGACTTCACATTCTGTCCAGGTGTTGCTTCTCTACCTCACAAGGAAATTATTCAGGTGAGGGAGGGCACGCCCTCGTCACACTCTTAAGATGTTTGGCAAGCCTAGACTATGTGAATTCCAGGTATTGCAAAAGGAGGCTTTGCTTGGGGCTCAGCTTCCCAGAACCCACACTGCATTCCTCCACCTATTTCCTCTTCTCTGGGCCTTGCTGAATCCTTAAGCATGGGTCATCTTGCCTGCGTTGTCCGGGATGACTTGACCTTTTCTGTGGTGACCTTCTTTTGTACCTGGCCTTCCTCCCCTATATGTACCGCACACTGCTTGTCACTTCCAATGACTGTTGATGGTTCATATCTGGGTTCATATCCAGATGCAAAATCTTATTTTTTTTTCCATATGTCAGTTAGAGTGAGGTGAAGATTTAGTCAATCCTTTAAGTTCAGGACATCCACGTTGGAAGTGGATGTCACAATAAGGGTACTCCAGATGCCTCACCAATGGCTAGAATTCCACTCCTAAGTACTTGCCCAACAGAAATGGAAACTATCTTTACCAAGACACCTACACAAGAATTTTCATTCACAAAAGATGAGCAGAAGTAGACTGTGGTCTGTTTATGTAGCCAAATGCCAGCAATGAAAATCCAAAGATCCTATCTCTGAGACAACAATGTTGGTGAATTTCATGCACATGATGTTGAACAAAAGAAGCCAGCCATAAAGGAGAGCCTATCATGTGATTTCATCTATAGTCCATACAAAAGACAAGGGAGGCTAGCCTCGTATTAGAAGTCAAGATATTGGGTACCATTGAGGACCTGAGTATTTGGAATAATCTATTACACAGATAGGTAGAGGTATAAAGTTTGTTTTGGACTAAATTGTGTCTACATTACTAAATTACTAAATTGTGTCTTTGTGTTTGTGCATTTTTCTGTATGTTATACTTCAGTAAGAGCACTTGAAATGTTGAGTCCCTAATTCCTACTCTTGACAGATCTATTTCCAAAAGTGACCTTGGCATTTTCCTGACTGCTTCGCAGCTTGGCAATTGCTTTCTCCTCCAAAGCTAATTTGCATAGAGCTTTGATTTGAGACTAAGGGTTATCACAGCCCAGTCTCTGGCCCCAACCTCTTTCTTTTGTCAATTGCCTTTGTCTTAAACATGTTGTTAGTGCTTCTGGTAGGCCACCAATTAACATGTTAACACATGCCTGCGCATTCAAGCTGCCACTGCACGCTTACAATGCTTTATACTATTTCAGGGGAAGAGTGTGTATGGAACGCAGTCCTCCCAAGTGTATGTGCCCAGCAGCATTTGATAAGCCTTCATTGTAGCAGCTATGACCATGGGACCTGTGGCACCTCCTGAATGGATGTGGGAACCAATTGTCATTGCCAACTGTGACCTCACCCAGAGATGTCCAGATGTCTGTCTAAGGCGAAGGGTTCTTCCCGTAAGGGAGCAAAGGCAGATGCTCTCCTCTAGTGTGCTAACCCCAGTGGCTGGAGGCAGAGCTTGCGCCCAGCACCTGAGGACTTCCCTGAGAGTAAAGACCACCCGGGACTAAGACAGTGACACTGCCTGTCCCTGCTTGTCTGTTCCAAGTAATTCCATCCTCAGGAATGTCCTTTTGGACCTTTTCCTGCTGGTTTAGGGATGACACATGTTAGTTCCAAGAAACCTGGGGCAAACGGTTAACTGCGTGAAGTGAGAAGCAGCCTTTAGTTCTCCTTGCTGCACAGTGCCCTGTTCCTTACAACAACACACGTTTGTTTTTCATAGGATGTGGGTGGGGATGTATTAGTGACTTTATAGTCACTATAACCATGTACCTGAACCAGATAAGGGGGGGAGGATTTATTTTGCTCACAGCTTGAAAGAACATGTCCATCATTTATTGGCCACTCCTTGAGATGAGTGACAGGACACGCAGCCAGGATTGAGTTGTCAAGAGGTATTTCCTTGGGGGAAATATTAGGGTGGTCATCTTCTTCTATGTGGTGTGGAGTCTGTGCTTCCTTGATGAGCTACCATGTGAATGTGGATGCCCCTCGAACCTCTGGTAGACTACAAAATACATTGTAATCCCTATAGTATCACATATGGGATTGGAAGCAGGCTGTAGTATCAGCTGTACGGCTTGTAGTGTGGATAGTGAGACATGTAAGTTAGTCTGAGCGATTTTCCCTGAAAAAAAACTTGCCTGAGGGTTTACAATGGGGAAAGGGTATGTGGATGTAGCCTACACATTCACCTCTAATTTGTAAGAGAAGAAGGGAGGAGATGGAGGCATTGGCTTGCTGTTTCTTACAGCTGGGTGGTTGCAATGGCCAAAGAATGCAAATTAGATGCATCCTCAGATTCAAAACCATGGAGCCTAAGAGAAGAGTTGGATAACAAGGAGGAGAAGAGCAAGGTGAAGAAGATAACAGATACCCTTGTAGACCGACCTTTCATATAAAAGAAGGGGAAAATTCAACATCCAGCCTGTAGGTGGGACCTTAATAAGGACCCAGTACCGAACACCTTGCAATCAGGGATGCTCAGCATCCAAGCCACTTGAGCTGGAAGGACTTTTAATGAAACAACAATAGCACCACAGCCTGGTTTGCGAGGCCAACGAGGGAGATGGGATCCACTGAGTAGTGTTTAAACAGGAAAACTGGCTAACATGATTACCCAGCTCTCCTGTAGAGAAAGGCTGCATGACCTGAAGCAATACATGGAAAACCAGGATCCAATGGACTGGCTCCTGTGAGCCACCAGGGCACTTAGTCATTGCCCAGTGGGGTCCCCGCAAATGTCAGGGACTGACAGATACAGGAGGGACAGGCATCATTTGGGGAATTGAGTATGAGAGGGTGTGGTTGATGCTCAGTCCACCGAGCTGCCTAGGGCTGGAGTCACAGGAGAGTCAAGAGAGGACTGATTCAGCAGGGGCTGGGGACCTCAGTGTCTCTGCTGAGATCCGTGGTGAAATATGATCATCCTTATGAAGTCGGAGAAGCTTGGGGGTCTGAATTACTGAGAGCAGCGTGGAAATAAGATTAATTGAACTCAAAAGGAGACGAGAGGAGGAGTTAAGCCATTCTATCCTCCTCCTTGGCACAATGCAGAGAGCACTCTCACACAGGACGATTTTGAAGGAGAATCTATTTCATGTTGGAGGTTCGGTGATCTTGGTGGTCGCTCTATTTATTTTTAAGTGTTCTTAACTAACCAAAGATCTAATCAAATTGAAGACTTTATCAAATAAAGACACACCTGTGCATACTGGAGTGACCCCTATTTCCTGTCGCTTCTCAGCACACTTGAATTTCTAATATTTGTACATTCACAAGACACGTGCCGGAGCCCCCGAGGTCCCAGAACACCCACATCCCAGGGGTGATCCATTACACCTAGGTAGCCTTCCTGTCGTTGTCTGAGCAGGGAGACAGTGCCCTTGGCTCCCCGCTCCTGTAAGGAAGCCTCCCTCTTCCCCATCCTTTGAGGCTGGAAGGCCATGTGTGAGGCAGGGCCAGATGTGCAGAGTCTGCATGCATCTGGTTCACACTTTAGCTTGGCTTGTTTGCAGCTTAGCTTCTAGAATTCCTCCTCATTCTCCAGCATTGTCTGTCTTCCACCCTTCCTGGTGCCTCTGAGAACGGCCTTTTGTTTATAATCAAGAGGAACCTGCAGTCTCTTCAGTTTGGGCGCTGCCTCCCACCACCCTCTGGCAAAACCCTACTCAGAAAAGGACTGGAAAGCCGAGGGAGGCAGGCAACAGCGGGAGACAGGCAGGCAGCAGTGGGGATGGTCCATAAAGGCAGTACGGAGGGATGAGGTCCCAGAACACATTGCCTCCGGGCTAAGTGGCCTTGAACCTGTCTGAGCCTGTGACAAGGTTAATACAAAGTTGCTGAACTAGAACATTCTGGGTCCTTTCCAGTTCTGTATGCAGCAAACCCTAATTATGTCCTTAAGCATGTATATAGCCAACAAAATTTCACAGATAGTTGTCTTTGGGTAGTAAAACGTTAGAAATTTTTAAATTTTTTTTTATGTTTCTCTGAATTAATTTGCAAATAATCTGCACAAGGGTTACAAGGGCGGTGTTTGTGTCATGTCTACTCCGAGCACAGAAAGTCTGTAAGTCTAAAAAGAAATGCAAACATCTTCTTGTGAAAGGAAACCAAGCAACCTTCAAAGTAAAACAAACAAACAAACAAACAAACAAAGTCAAAAAGGTGGAGGTGAGGCGGCGGCAGAGCTAGAAGTCTTCAATCCAACCTCAGTAGTTCATAGTTCTGTTGGTGTAGCTAGGGAGTCCGCCTTCAGGCTGAAAATCTTTGTAAATTCTTCTGGCGCCATCTGCTGACCATTACAGGAAAGGCAGCTTGATTTAGTTTGCATAGGACGAAGCAACCAGTGGGATACCATTTGAAGACTGCATTATGTTTACAGGCAGTCTTACCTATCCTTACCTTTAGAACTCACTTTTAACTTTGTCTCCCAGTAATGATCAAAACAAAGACACCCCAGAAAGTCCCCGTGTTTAAGTCCTTGCAACAGTCACGGGTACCTGTGAGCTTCATGCCATTGGGCAGGGGCATGACTCTGGCTCTCTTCCCCACTGCACCTGAGCAGTAGGGGAAGTCCCTCGAGGAACACACTTTTACTGCCATCATCTGTGTATAGCTGGTTTCTGCCCTTCTGGCTCTCCTTCTCCAGTTCTCACAGGTCTGTAACCTATTAGCTTTAGGGATAACTTTGACCTCAAGTATCCCTCGGGACCCTGACTAGCCCAAAGTCCTGGGAACTCCTCAAGTTTGTCTCCCTCCTCACTAGTCCTGCTTTTCCCACCTACCCAGGAGAAAGAAGTGACTTTTCCACTTTTGTGAGCTCCAGCGACATGGCATGGGGTGGGGAGGGGGAATCCAGACAAATGGCAGTCCTTCCTAATTGTTCCTTCCCATAAGGTTGCCTGAAAGAGGCTCCTTGCCACTGGAGACTGACCTTAAGGGGAAGGACAATAGATGTGCCCAGCGAGGCTTCCTTGAGCCCCCTTTGGTTGTGGGTATTGAAAGCTGCCCAAGCTGTAGTTCTGAATATTTTTCCCAGGCCTTTCTTAACACCAAGATCTTCACGTGGTTTTATCAGTGAAGAGTAACAAGAGGCTCCAACCTTCCAGGGTGGAGGAGTGATGCAGGAGCCCTTGATTGGTCCTGCTGTGAAGGGAAAGGCTGCCCTATTTGGAGGGCTGGAGCTCAGTAGAGAGGCCCCCCTCCCCCAGCAGTGCCTATATAGCTGAGTGGTGGCCTAGGGAAGGTGTTCCGGAGGAGAGAGGGCTCCAAGCTTCAGAGGCCACAGTAGCAGAGAACAGAGGTATGTGGTGGGGATTTCCCAGACCAAGTAGTGGCTTGTGACTTCCCTTCCAGCCCCTGCACAACCCAACCTCCTGTCCCAAGCAGGGAGGGATGCTGTGAGCCATCTCACTCATTCCTAGCTGCCTCTACACCCCTATGCTCTGATGCTACTGGGAAATGGTAGGTACTTTAGGATCAACTGGTGGGGATTTTGTTGCTGGTTTTAAGCCCTTATCTGTGAAAACTAAGTCCTGTCTCAAGAAATCTGTGCTTTTGTTTAAAGAAATGGTTTTGGGTGGACAGAGCTCACTCTTAAGTGTCTTTTCTGCTACTAATCTTATTTAAGATTTCTACTACCATGAGGTAGAATCTGACAACACATCCCTTACTTGGAAGACCAATGAATACTTACTTTGTACTTGGACTTCTTTGGGAAAAAAGTTGGTTTGAGTTCATTGGGGTGATTGAGGTAGGAGGTGTTAGAGGCTGTGTGCTTCACCCACAGAAGGGTTGAACAGGCAGGGCCCACAAGGATGGGGCAGAGAGGCCCCTTTGCATCCTCCCTAGGTGACACGGTATGTTCTTAGGCTAGAAGAGACTTGGGTCTTCTTTTGTTTTTGTTTTTGTTTTTGTTTTGTAAGATAAGAGCTAGTGTTGCCCCTAGAGTTAAACAGTAACATGAGCACTGAGCCTGCCTGGGGGTGCTACAGTGAGTGACAGGGACCCATGGTAAATCTTCATCTAGGTGACAGCCCTGACCCATTATGCTATAGGAATCTCTATGTCCCTGGTCAGCACAGAGGCCCTGGTGCTGGGACACTCTGACGCTGGCCTTCAGGGTGGATTTTCACAGTGGCCAGTGTAGCTTCAGGAACAAGATGTCACAGCTGCTAGACCTGACGATGAAGGGGAGTGGGACAGAGTCCCTGAGATCAGCAGCTCTTTGGACCCCGGGATAGGTAACCTCGGCAGCCTTCTAAGTCTTGCTAACAACCCTTTGTGCTAATGCCGTGGTTCTCAAACTTCCTGATGCTGTGACCCTTTAATACAGTTCTTCATGTTGCAGTGACCCCAGCTGCAAAATTATTTCTTTGCTATGTCATAACTGCAATTGTGCTACTGTCATGAATTGTAATGTAATATATAATATGCAGGACCTCTGAGATCAAAGGGGCCATGACCCACAGGCTGAGAACCACTGCTCTTACATCCCTCAAAACCCCTCAACAGCCCTGATTTCTGTTGGCTTAGGAGCCATCATGCCCCTAGCAACACAAACCATTAGCAGCCCCTGCCCCTGAATTCCCCACATGCAGTGGGACTTGATTGTTGGTATATGCTCTCAAAATCAACACTGAATATTGTACATGCAGCTTAGGGCAAATTACTTGATATCTCTGAGTCCCAAAGCAAGTTACTAAAATCGGGCAAAAGTATTTTCTCCTTGTGAGAATTAGATCATAACACAAACGGGCTTGACATAGTATAAGGGCTGACATTTAACAAGCAGAGGGTACATTGTCCCTGAGTGAGACTGGGAAAGTTCCTGACAGTACGTGATGTAAGAGGCTGGGACCCCTGACTGCATGTCCATTCTCCTTTTCTCCTCCAACTTAGCCTCCTTCTCTCACCCGTCTCCTTAGAATCAGCAGCCAGTTTCTAGGAGTAGACAGCAGAAGCGGTCTGGAACTGTGCCAACTCAGGGCACTAGAAAGTAAGAAAGTCTAGGTCAGGCCCTTTGATCCCAACTCTTAGCTCCCAAGGGTCATTAACTTGAAAGACTAGGGAACACAAGAGAGAGAATGATGCCTTCATTGTGCGTCTGTGTTCCTATGCATGGTCAGCAGCTAAGATCAGACCAAGAGGAATAACCCCTGGCCAAAACAAAGAAAGCAAGCTGGCAGTGAGTTGACCCCGGCAGCCTGTGCGATAGACGTCATTATGATCAGAGGATTCCTTTAAAATCTGTCACTCGTTGGAGGGTGGGAGGCCCCCTGAGAAGAGAGTGACAGCCCAGCCTTTCCCTTGCAGATTCTCGCACCATGAGGAACCGTCTGGGCACATGGGGGGTGGCCATCCTCTGCATGCTACTTGCCAGCCACCTCTCCACGGTGAAGGCGAGGGGCATAAAGCACAGGTTCAAGTGGAGCCGGAAGGTCCTGCCCAGCAGCGGCCAGATCACAGAAGCCCGGGTAGCTGAGAACCGCCCAGGAGCCTTCATCAAGCAAGGCCGGAAACTGGACATCGACTTCGGAGTAGAGGGCAACAGGTACTACGCGACCAACTACTGGCAGTTCCCTGATGGGATCTACTACGAAGGCTGCTCTGACGCCAACGTGACCAAAGAGATGCTGGTGACCAGCTGCATCAACGCCACCCAGGCGGCCAACCAGGCGGAGTTCTCCCGAGAGAAGCACGAGAGCAAGCTCCACCAGCGAGTCCTGTGGCGGCTGATCAAAGAGATCTGCTCCACTAAGCACTGCGATTTCTGGCTGGAAAGGGGAGCTGCGCTGCGGGTCGCTGTGGACCAACCAGCGATGGTCTGCCTGCTGGGTTTCGTTTGGTTCATTGTAAAATAAACAGCAATGAAGCTGGAAGCCACAGAGGTGAGCTGGTGGGCAAAGGTGGACAAAAGTAACCCAGTTCTCCCTCTCTAGCACTCCCCAACTCCAGGAAAATGAGGCTCATATTTCTGGACACCCCACCCCCACACCAACATAGTTAGAAAACAGCAGAGCTGGGTTTCTCCTGCTCTGTCTTCCCTCAGGTTTCCTGCTCTGTGTAGCCTAGAGATGACTCCTCATCCGTTCAAGACTCAGGTCCAAGTGCAGTCCGGAACTAAGTGGGAAGCTCTGAGAGACAACTGTGCACCTTGACACCTTACCTGAGACTACATTGTAACTGAAGTTAACCTAGAGCAGACATGACACTAGACAAAGGCTCAGAAATCAGATTGTAGGGAAATTTGCCACTAACCTCTCAGAGAGCAGCTTCAGGGCAGAATGTGTTTGTTGTATCTAGATGTTTCTTCCCAAGGATTGGTGTTTGCTGTATGGGCCCCTGCAATGGTCTGCAAAGTTAAGAAAACCTTTGTAAGTGACACATTTGTGTGTGTGTGTGTGTGTGTGTGTTTGTTTTTCTAGATAGGAATTTCTCTATGTAGCCCAGCTTGACCCCAAAATCATGATCTTCTGGCCTCTGCCTCTTGAATGCTGGGATTACAGACATGCCACCAAGCCTAAAATGTGTTTACTTCTGATGTCCCCTGGCTCTATGTGCATGCGTGTTCTTAGGTATTTTATGATGCTCGCTGTGCGCAGAGCTCTCTGCAATCACTATCTGTTTTTAAAACCACCTTAGTAAGAGCTAATCTCCATGAATCATTTAACACTCCAAAAATACAATCATTGGCCAAAAAGCCTATGGGAAACCAACATCTTTAGGGAGACCCAATAAAGAATGGCTGTCTCCCTGATATGCCACTTTGTGAACTTAAATATGTATTAAAAATATGAATGTTACCTAAATGTTTAAAAATCTTTTAAGATTCTTTTGCAAGTTTTCCTCACCTTTCAGGACCCCTGGAGCTGCTGAACGGAATCTGGACATAACCTCTACTGGGTGTAGTCTCTTGAAAAAGGAGCGCCTGCTGGGGGGCGGGTATAGTCAAAGGATTCCTCTACAACACTCCAGAACACGAGTGCTGATAGCAGTACGTCACGTGCTGAGTTCCCAGTGCTATCGGTTCTTCTCAAGGACACCTCTGGGAGGGTTCACGCGGTAAAGGGACATGAAGCAGGGCGGAACCTTTACCACTGGACAGACAACCCAGAGAAACCAGCTTGCTGCAGTACTCCACTGCTGCCAAGACACGCCTCCTCAGCCTACTGTCTACTGACCCTAAACCAGAGAGCAGGGAGAAGTCCAGAACACACAGCTTATCCCTTGCATGCCATTTTAAGTATCAGGCAATAAAGAAGGAATAGTTCTTAGGTGGTGATGTTGGTGTTTCAGCTTCAGGCTTAAGACTTAGTTACCAGGGCTCACAAAGCTGTGGACAACCAACTTCCTTCGGCGTGAAAATGCTTAGGCTGTACAGAGTCCGTACTAGGTGATCTCTGTGTTCTCTCAGACTATTGGTCGTCACACCCCCACAAACCTGTGATAGCCAATGAGTGCCCATGTGATTTGACTGCAAAATTCGCTTTATTTGGTTTTTTAGCGGAGATGTACTTGCTCTTACTTATGGACCAGGAGTTTCTTAGCCCTTCTAAGAGTTCCGGAGTTAAAACACGGGAGTTAAAACACTTAAAACACAGTGCGGTGCGCTGTAGAACAGCAAACTGACAGCGGAGTAAGGGGGCGGGGCTGCACTTCTGCCATCCGATTCTGTCTACGCAGTTTATGCCTCTCCAGACTCCCCACTCCTTCACTCATTTCCAACTGTAAATGTAGCAATTTGCAAGCCTATTACAGGGCCAGGGCGCTGGATACCTTAAAGCTTTACTTGACTTCATTTAGTGCTTTCTGTCCATTTTTTAATGACAATAATTTTTTAATGTCCATTTTGAAATTTTTTGTTTTCTTGTTTCTCCAGCTCCATCCCTTCCTTCTACCCCAGTAAGAAACCTGTACCCCTTTACTGTGTTTAAATATAAAGACGAGGGGTTTTATTTTATTACATTACAACCCTTAAAATACAATGATCATTTGTATAATATTTGTTTCTCTGCGGTTTGTATTCCTGATTTAATGGAGTGCCATTAAACTCTCTGGATCAGTATCTAACTAGTTGACACCTAACTAGTCCTTTTAGATGACCATGAAGTATTCCACAGTACAGATGTGCTGCAAGTGACTTAATAATTTCCTTGTTGACAGAGTTTCAGATTGTTCTTATCTTGCAAACAATAAACACCTATATATACAAAAGCCACGGTGCCTGGTGGTTTTATTTCTGCAGAAAAGATTCACTGCCACAGAATCCCTAAGACAAAGCAGATCTATAGCTCAAACTTTATTAGGCACCCCCTGGTTGTACGGTGACATAGCTGGTGACGCCCTCTCAGCATCATAAGAATCATCTCTCTGAAGTGTGAGAAGCTGGATCACTCCTTCCAACACTGCTTACACCTCTGCTGTTCTCTGCAGAGGGTGCACAAAAACTTCCCGAGGACCCTAAAGACCATTCAGATAGCCCAGAACCATCAACATGGTGTAGTCCAGACCTGCCCTTGGCTTTAAGCATGTGGAAGAGAGATCTGAGCATTAGGCAGTGAGCCCATGAGCCTTCTACACAGAGGGCAATGTCTGAAGGCTCCACGCCTCCCAGTAAGAGGGGACTGCTGAGCCTGTGAGCCTTCTACACAGAGGGCAATGTCTGCAGGTTCCACGCCTCCCAGTAAGAGGGGACTGCTGGGCTGGGGTAAAGTTTGTCCCTGACCTTTTGACAGAC
Source organism: Mastomys coucha (assembly GCF_008632895.1). Taxonomy (NCBI): domain Eukaryota; kingdom Metazoa; phylum Chordata; class Mammalia; order Rodentia; family Muridae; genus Mastomys; species Mastomys coucha. The sequence goes on from NW_022196897.1 coordinate 117,541,147, forward strand.
TCAATAAAGTTGTCCATGCCAGTCCTGCATTCCAGTGAGAATGTTCCAGATTCACAGGCTCATTAGGAGCAGGATGGAGCCCTGTCACAGTAGCCACCCTCACCTCTCAGCTTAGGCAAAAGACCAGCATCTCTCTCAAGACCCTTGTGCCCCACATGGCCCAGAAGGTTCCTGCCAGCCTCCAGAAGACCCACCTGTGGGCTTTGTAAGATATGCTCCTAGCAGTAGTAATACCACTCCCTACCTCAAGCTCTCTAACTGCCAGTAACTGGCCTGGGTGGTGACTCAATAAATCAGGGACCTCAAGGACTGAGCCACTTGTAGTATGGACACCCAAACCCTTCTACTCAGAACTTTCTCCGCTGTGCAAGGCTAGACAAGGGTGCCCTAATGTGCTGGGTATTCCCACGTGACACATTATGGAGTCTACCAGGGTCTGTACTGAAACAGAGGCAGAAGGGCCCACCTGCCCAAAGGCAGACAACTCTACAGTAGAACACTCTAGTCAAGAGAATGAAGTCCTTCACCAGTGTGCATTGTCATTGTGACGTTTTCCCCCATGTCTATTGCCCTCCTCCCAGGGGAAGCTTAGGCACAGCTCCATTGAAGAGTAGACTTGTTGGCAAGCAGGGTCAGGCCAGCAGCTGTAGGAGCAGGTTCTCTTCCTACCCCAAGGCTATAAGTCAGACAAGTTCAGAGTTCTCTTCAGTATCTCACTGCTAGCAGAGATCCATTTCAACTAGGCACCTACATTTCTTGAGTAGAAGGCAAAGGATCAGATCATTCTGCCAATGGGAATGCAGGACTTTGTCATGTCAGTAAGAATAAGTTAGGCCTTCCTGGAAGAGCAGGAGTAAGCTACTGCATGTACTAAGCCTATCCTAAACTGGCCAAAGAAAGTCCCAAAGAAATACACTCAGCTGGTCCCTTAGCAACTAGGAACTATTACTTGGCTTCAGGGCCTGGGAGAGTGCCACCTTTGAGCAGAAGTAGGCACCAAGAATGACCAAAGTCCCATCCTCTGGACTCCAAAGCTGGAAGCTGTTACACAACAAGCATTGAACCAGATAGATGGGTGGAAGGATTGGCTTCTCTGATACTGTGTTGGAAGCTTCAGACTTTGAGAACAAGCCACATGAGCTGACCACTGTCATCCATAAAGACCTTCCTGATTGGCACACAAGTGACCCTCCAAATTGTACATCTTCCAGTACTCAATCGCCACCTCCTCTCCCAAGATGCCTCCCTATGCACTGGTCCCTAGGCCCACCCACCTGGGGATTCCCAGATTCTATTTCGGTGCTAACTCCTTTGTGGAAGTGTTGCCTTCTGAAACAATGTAAATTGTTTTAACTGCCTCCAACTCGGCTGAAAGCTGTGGACGGAAATTGGCAGGAGACAGAAAGGAACTAGAGGAAGCCGGAAACAAGCAGGTCAGGGCCAGAGGTATTGACCTGCACAGCTGGCCTCCCTGGAGGGAGGGAGATAGACAGTGTTGGGAATGGTGAAGGGCAGTAGAGAGTGCACCCACGGGTATCCAAGGAAGAAGTCTCCACTCATGTTCATTAGAAATGAAGTGAGTCCTGGGACTTAAGGAATTGAGTTTTAGCTCCCCTCCCCCACACAATCCCTATGGCCAGTTCAGCACCTCGGAGAGGGGCTTTCATGGCCACAACCAGAATAGCATTGCATCAGTGTATGAGGTTAGGATTTCCAAGTCCATACTTAAGTTTTCTACATTTTTAGCTAGTTTTTGTTTGGCTGTTTTTTTTTTTTTTAATTAAAAAAAAAAATTCTGCTCCATGCTACCTAGCACTCAAGAACAAAAAGGAATTGGGGTGTAACTGCTCAGAATCCAGAAGGCCCTGGATTCAACTCACAGAATGAGAGAGAGAAAGAGAGAGAGAAAGAGAGAGAGAGAGAGAGAGAGAGAGAGAGAGAGAGAGAGAGAGAATTGGGGGAGATTATGAAAGTCTGGGCTCCACTCCTAGCATTCACATGGCAGTTCACAACTGTCTGTAACTCCAGCTCCAGCAGACTCAGAGTGACCAAAGGGCAGAGGCCTCTCCCATCCCTCACTCCTGTGTTAGCAGCATTCCCTGGGTGTCTTTGATTTATGAGGAGAATCAAAGAACTCCACCTGGATGAACTTGATGTTGTCTGTAGTTTTGTTCTCCTTGTCTGAGAGGATGCTGGCCTGGGCAGACAGATGCTTCCAGCAGCTGTTTGGCCTCACCTGAGTCAGTTTTGGCCTCCATCATTTTTTGTACGGCCCCCATACTCTCATTTCAAGACCATTTGGCCCTCTGCCTTTGCAGATGAATTTTACTTAGGTCAGATGACTTTTCCTATGGGTACCAGCTCACTCAGTGCCAGTGTCTCAGATGATGTTCACTGTTGCCTCACCCTAGGGGTTCTGCAAGCTCACCACACCTTCATACCATGTTCATATCTATAAATTCCGCCAACATTTGGAGGTTCTATACTGTGCTGGACCACAGTGGTGGAAGACAGAGACGCCATCCCTACATGTGTACCTGTGCATCATCAGAAGTGTGTAAGTATGTCATTTGGGGATGGAGGTACACTATTGGTCACTTTCTACATTGTAGATAGTGACATGGACAGTTTCAAGGTACCAGCTTCACATTACTAAATGTAGAATGTGACCTAGCTAATATGTGTAAAGCTTGAGAGCCAGATTGACCAGCTCCAACACAATTTTCAATCTAAGTTTATTTTATAACCTTTACATATATTAGCTAATTTCCATAAACAGTTCCTATGGCTTCCCTCCATGTCAGAGCTCACAGAAACTCAGCCTTCCCCCTCAGCCAGCTGGAGACCCAGCACTAGATGGGCCCAGGAAGAGCTGAGCAGAGAAGAGATATGGCACAGTTCACGTTGGGGTTGAGGATAATTTAACAGTGACTTTCTGTTAAGTGCCCAATGTCCCACTGGGTTATTCAGATGTTGTCATGAATAAATCACTACCACTAGCTTCCTGTGCTCGTAGCCTGATGGAGACATGAGAAAGGGCCAGCCAAACCTGAATGTCCTCAGGCATAGCTCAGTGGCAGAGGGAAGGAGAGGGAAGAAGGGTGAGGCCCAAGGTATTCCAGGAAGCCATGAAGGTTTTGGCAGCTCGTCTTTGGACACCTTGTTCTGTGAGGATGCTCGTCAGAGAGAAGTATGGAAGGCCTTAGGAAAGTGGAGGCCGTGGCCGGGGTTGCATCTCTGGAGATGGCTCCAGGCACTGTGGGCACTGGCTGCAGAACTGTGGAGGCAAGACTGAGCTGAATTTGGGACACAGTGAAGTTGGGGTGTTCCTCTGGGATTGTGCTACTGCCTAGTTCCCTCATTCCCACTACCTGTTTTATATATTTCTCCTACTAAGTGAGAGCTGGAGGCCAGGGTTCCTCCAGCTCAGGACCCTGCTCAGGCCTCACTGCACAGCCAGGCTGCTCTCTCTATTGTCTTTTTCATCACAGTGTCTCCCAGTTCCATTCCACACGGACTCATTTCAGCACTTCCAGAGGGCTTGTCCAGACCCAATGGGGACGACTTGTGTTTTCCACTTGACCTTTACTGAAAGGGGAGTGTTACTGTGAAATCCCTAAAGGTCTTAGGCTCATGTCCCACAGTTATGGGTAATAGAGGCTTAAAGGATCTGACAGGTAGCTATAGAGCTCAGGATGGGGACTTTTAACTGGTCCCTCAGTCATCAGAGACAAGATGTGGACACAATCCAACAAAAAGAAAGAATGTGACTGCAAGGCCTGGTTATCCTACAGGAGAGGACGTGCCCTGCGGCCTGAAGGGCCAGGAAAGAACAACATGTTCTGTGCACTATGCACTTCTGGTGTGAGTCCAGCCTAGACTGGGTGGGGAATGGTATGAAACGAACCAGAAAGCATATAGCAGGACACAGTGAGCCTCCTATATAGACCAAAATGAACCCAGTCAAGCGGCCCACACTGGTCCCATGCCACTCTTGGGAACAGGATCGACTGGGCTGGGCTGGGCTGTCCTGGCCACAGATGCACAGTGAGGAAGCCTACTGCACAGAATCTTCAGTTGGCCAATAGTTGATTAGTCTGGAACATTAACAAGCTTTGGGTACTAAATCAAAGGTTTCCTCAGTCTCGGGGGCAGGGAAGATCTCCTTACAGAGTTGAGGGATGGGTTGAGACTGAAGATCGAGTCAAAAGGAAACACGGAAAACTCACTCCCAGCCACCTTGAGAATCTGCTTGGCAATTTCTAACAAGTGGCCTAAGCAAGCCCAGTCCTAAGCATGTACCCGAGAGAAGTGTTCACAGCGGCCTTCTGCAACCCGGAGAGGATTAGCGTAGCTCCACACAGAGCCACTCAGGAATGAAAAAGAGCATTGTGGGTAACAGCCGAGGGGAAAGGATGTGCACAAATCTCACAGTTTATCACGGAGCAGAGAGATGCTCGAGACGTTCACGTTACACTGCTCTGTCTCTATGAGGTGCAAGAACAAACAAAACAACGGGAGCGTCCCCGTTGGATCTGGAATAGACGCTCTCTGGACAAGCCTTCTGGAAGTGCTGAAATGAGTCCGTGTGGAGTGGAACTGGGAGACACTGTGATGAAAAAGCCAATAGAGAGAGCAGCCTGGCTGTGCAGTGAGGCCTGAGCAGGGTCCTGAGCTGGAGGAACCCTGGCC
>NW_022196897.1:117546305-117587229 GCF_008632895.1 Mastomys coucha
TTAAATTATCCTCAACCCCAACGTGAACTGTGCCATATCTCTTCTCTGCTCAGCTCTTCCTGGGCCCACCTAGTGCTGGGTCTCCAGCTGGCTGAGGGGGAAGGCTGAGCTTCTGTGAGCTCTGACATGGAGGGAAGTCCTAGAAACTGTTTATGGAAATTAACCCATGGCAATACGGGGCAGAATGGAGCAAAGTGGCTGTTTAAAAAGATGAAAAAACAAAACAAAACAAAGCAAAGCAAAAACCCCTAAGCTTTGGGCATTTCTGAGTTTTGAACTATGCTGTGGTACTGCAGATACGCACACCCTGAATGCTTTTCCACTTCCCTGACCCTTGTATGGGTAATCTTTGTTCTAATTACATCTAAAACAAAGAGGTTACTCTTTGTTTTATGATGCACTGGAGGAACCTAAACCCTTATACACTCTGGGCAAGGACTCCATCACTGAGCTACGCACGAAGCCTCCTCTTTGAACGTCAGCCTCTTCATCCAAACAGCGAGTGTGGTACCGCCCTCTCTGGAAAACCCTCAAGAAAATCAAACGAGAGGTTTCCTCAGAACTAAGGGTTGTGTCGCTGTGTCAAGCTAAAAGGTAGGATCTTATGTCAAGAAGTTAAACAAGCTTCATCTAGTCGAAAGAGGGCAGTCTTCCTTGCTGCCTTGTGCTGGGGTCCCCCACAGGATGTCCCCAGCCCTGCCATTTCTGGAGGGAATGTAGTGGGCCAATACAACAGGGGAGGTCAAGGAGTCTCTCAGTTCAGGAAGTTCTGTGCACAGAGAGTGCACGGCTGGGGGCGTGCACCACAGCCACCTACCCCACCTGCATCTCAAGCACTGATGAAGGACAGTTCCCAGAAAGATCTTAATTCCCTTCAGCTCCAGCCTGCTGTGAGCCTGGGCTCAAAGATCACATGGGTTTGATCACATGAGGATGAGAGCTAGAGTCACAGAGCAAATAAACAAACGGCAAAGGTGTTTTAATCTGGGAGGAAATAATCCGTCTGGCCCTTAACCATCCTGGAAACCCCATCAGTCCTTGCCACATTTCTATTTCAGCCACTTTGGTAAAGGATAGATGCCAAGTCTGGTGAGTAGGTTAGCCAGCTTCTAGAGCTCTGGAACACCAGTACCTTTCCTCCCTTCTGTCACATTGTATCTGTAGTTAAGAAGCAGAGAGATGAATGCTGGTGCTCCGCTTCTGTGATGGTTTGAATGAGAATGGCTCCCATAGGCTCATATGTTTGAATATGTGGTTCCCCAATCTGTAGAACTGTTTGGGAAGGATTAGGAGGTGTGGCTTTATTGGAGGAGGTGTGTCACTGGGGGCACCCTTGAGGTCTCAAAAGACTCACTACTCTCTGCCTGCCTGTCTGTCTGTCTGTCTGTCTGTCTCTTTCTCTCTCTCTCCCTTGCAGATCAAGATGTGAGCTCTCCACTGTTCCTGCCACCATGCCTTTGCTCATGGGCTCTAACCCCCTGAAACTGTAAGTCCAAATTGAGCATCTTCTTTGTAAGTTGCTATGGTCATAGTTTCACAACAATAGAGAAGTATCAATGACAGCTCATTTTCCCCTTTTACTTAGTTCTAGACTCCAGCCCACTTGGAGCTGCCCACACTTAAGGTGGGTCTTTCTACCTTGATCAACCTAATCTAGATAGTTCCTCACACATACACCCAGAGGCCTGCCTCCTACATGATTCTACAACCTGTCACATTAGTAATTAATATTAATAGTCACACCAGGCAATCAAACATGCTTCGGGCATTCGGTTTTTGGTTTTTTATTTGTTTGTTTGTTTGGGGTTTTTTGTTTGTTTGTTTGTTCATTTTTATATAGAATAGAGTTTATTTAGGGCATGGGGAGGGGAGTTAAGAGGATAGCAGAGGCAGAGAAAGGCAGAGAGAAGGAGAGAGTAGAGAAGAAGGGGCCGGCCATGACCACATGGAGAGGGGGAAGGGAATGGAGAGAGAGGGGGAGCAAGGGGATAAGAGGCAAGGTGGAGAAGCAGGAATAATCCGGGCATTCATTTTTAAACTACAAATGTGCACCACAGCTCAGCTTAAAGGCCTTATAAAGCACATCCTGAAAACATCTGACAGTGTTTAACATGAAATCTAGGGCAATTGCTTATAGAAAAGATGTTATTCTTAACATAGACTATATACATAGGCATCATACATGTGATTAGAATAATTTCAACATCTAATTATAGAGAAAGTTCACAAAAGAGCTGCTTCTTGGCTCATGCTTAGAATGTGCATGCAGAAGAAGAGACAGCTGCACCCTAGGCCCCACCCTCCCTGAGCCACAGCTCAGGTCTATGAGATGCAACTTGAGGTAAGAAACAGGTCAGTCACACGGGGTGGGGGGGGGTGTCTCCCATTCAATCCATCCCTGAGTCAGTGCAGGTCCTACCAGCTTCCTGCACAGGACTATCTTTATCTGGACTCACCAAACCCTATGTCTAGAATTCTCCCATCTGTTTCAAAAGCAGCAAAGCTCCCCTCTGAAGTCACAGCGCCCTTACATTTACCAGTAGGTTACCCTGCACTGTCTTAGCTGTTGGCCTTGTTCCCTCTCCCAGGCAGACTTATGGGTCCTTGAGTTCAAGGACTAGAATCCTGCTCTTGTATCACTCAGCACCTGATACAGCACTAAGCACATCAAGCCAGTGAATGAATAGATGAATGAATGAATGAATGAATGAGTCAGCAAGTGAATGAATGTGTAGTGGAAGCCACATTTCTTTCTTCCTGTTACTCCCACACCCACTTAGGAGATTCTGTTTTGTATGCTGTTGCTATAGCAACATTTTTATAAGTAGCTCAAGGTTGTCTGGTATGAATTTCTTTCCCTTCCCATTCAGATAAAAGTTCAATTACTCTAGAGTTTAACTGCACTCTAAAAAGTACACAACTGTTGAAGAGAAATATGAGTATTTATGAGAACACTCTTTCTTCAGAAACAACTCAAGCTGTAAACATGTAGGACTCTAAAAGGAAAACAGAATAAACTGATATCATATCTATTCAATAATCCCTTTATGGATCCACCATGAACAGTCTATGACTGCCCCAAAAAGTACAGAATATAGCCTAACACTTGCCTAGCTCTCCAGGCTTGCAAGAACCCAGCATACACCTTTCGACACGGCAGCAAGCTCCTCCAAGCCCTTTCCTCACCCTATACATTATGGATTAGGATCAGGGTCACAAAGAAACATATCTGTTCAGGAATGTGTATGAGTTTCCTTTCTTTTCATTGGGACTGGGCAGGAAGGGGCTCGGGGCTGGGATGGGGTTGAGATACAGTCTCACTATGTAGCCCAGGCTCACCTCAAACTTGTGGCAGTCCCAGTTCAGCCTCCAGAGTGTTGGGACTACAAGTCTATGCCACCATGCCTTGCTTGTATGAACACTTCCTTCTTGACCCATACATAAGCTGTTGTTCCTGAGGGGTCAAGGCTCAAACTCACCGAGCTGTCTTTTATACCCATTAGTCATATATTTAAATGAGGAAGTGAATACAAATCCTCAGCCCAGGGCCAGGCAGTGGTGGTGCATGACTTTAATCCCAGCACCTGGGAGGCAGAGGCAAGCGGATTTCTGAGTTTGAGGCCAGCCTGGTCTACAGAGTGAGTTCCAGAACAGCCAGGGCTACACAGAGAAACCCTGTCTCAAAATACCAAAAAAAAAAAAAAAATCCTCAGCCCATATATATATATATATATATATATATATATATATATATATATATATATTACAAACCCATCATTTATTTAAGATGAAGTTGAATGATAAAAAGCAATTTCATGCTAAGACAGACATTTTAATGCATGTCTGTTATTTTAAGTTTCCATTACAACCAACTGTGTTATCTGGACACCCAAGTCTCTCCTTAATTACAATGAAGATATTTTCCAGTAGCCACAGGGTACCAGGGGTGGCCAGTGGTGTGGAGAAACTGCCCACTAGACAATCCAAAGGGCTCCAGGGAATCAGACTTGTTTATTTAGCTTATGGTCTGGAGAACTTGTCCCTCTCAGTTTGGTACATGTTTAAAGAGACTCCCAGTAGGTGGTCAGGAGTCCTCTTTGCATTAATGTTGCAGTATTTCCTGGAGAAAAAATAATAATGTAAAGGAGTTTTCTCTACAACACTCGCCAAGTTGTTTTTCAGCTAGGGCTCTTCACAACCTGCAGACCCCGATGCAATTATTACAAAGGCTGGTAAACATCCTCGAATAACTACTTTGCAATTCCTGACACCTCCATGGTAGCTTTTCTTTCTTTAAAGAAAGCCACTTTGCAGCCCAGAGCCTTTCTTTTTGTACATTGGGCTCAGCCCATATTTCTTAAAGAGGTGAAGTATGTATACCTGACACGAAGTGCCACCTGAGGAGACCTGACCTCTAAGTGGCTCTTTATATTTCAGCCATTTCTTAGCCAAGGGTCTTTACTAGACTTCCAGGCACACCTGGAGTTCAGATTAGATCCTCCACAAACCAACTTTGAGTTATCCCCATCCTTGCTCAGCCACCCAGGCCTTCTCCATTGTGTCCATTCTGCACTTCAGCTGATGAAGTTACTTCCCACGAAGGTCTAGTATAACAGCCTAACACAAAGTGGAAATACGTAGTTAATGAAATGCATGGTGGAAAGGAGGAATCAATCTTCTCACTGTCGTGGTCTGAATTTACAGATAAGTAAGAGGAGGCTCCAATGTAATTGAGTTCTCATAGTAATTGAGTGCTGGGAGAGACATCCTATTAGCTGGGCTAGCTTCAGCCAGCTACAGAAAGTGACGTATAGAATCCTGTGCAATCAGAATGCGCACCATTTGTACATACACATCCATTTCCTTGCTCTGACAGCCGAGAACACCTGAAAGAAATGCCAGCCCAGAAGTAGGCAACACACCTGGCACCAAGACTTTGGTTTCCAGTCCCAAGAACCCTTAGAGAAATGGTGGTTTTATGACAGGCAGAATGGACAAGGGATGAGATGCCTGGAGCATCGCACGGGGCCAGAAAATAAAAGAAGTACCATGAACAAATATAGACACAGATGAACGCATAGTGACAGCTTAGTGCCATCGGGAGGTACTGTAATCTTTAGAGGCTGGTGCCTAGTAGAAGGAAGTTTGGTCACTGAGGATGTATCCTTGAAAGCAATAACAGAATCCTGCCTACTTCTACCCCAGCCATCACGAGGAATGGCATCCTTAGCCCTGTGCCTCCCTTCTCCATTCATGGGCCCACTGGCCCAAGGGCAGTAGGGCCAACCTTCAAGGACTGAGGGATGAAACAAACTTTCTGACTTATAAATCAATTATTTCAGGGTGGTGTTGTTAGAGTAACAGAAAGCTAGCACACCCATGTTCACAGGTCTATATCAAAGAAATACAGGGGACATCCCCAGTAACCAAACCAGAACTGCCTGAGCCACAAAGCAAAGGAGTGTTGAGTGAAAACCCATCACAAACGTGAGTGAGTCCTTAGCAAGTCAAGTCGGAAGGAGAGAGAAATCTCCTAGGCAGAGCAAGCATTCTATGCAAGGGCCTCCTCCATCCTGAGGGTGGGAGTGCACACGACATTCACAGCTCCACTTAGGAAGTGTGGGGCAAGCTGAAGACAGAGGGCAGAGCAGCTTCAGAGTGGAGGGACAGTCAGCAGGACCTCAGCAGATGGTCAAGATCAAGAGCAGCAGCCATAAGTCCTGCCAAGGTTCTCCTGGCATGGAGAATACTACCTGTCCCCGTGGCTTCTTCCTAAAAATCCACACTCCTGGTCTAAGAACAAGAACACATGCAGAGGCAGGCAGATTTCCAGTACAGCCAGAGCTACACAGAGAAACCTTGTCTTGAAAAACCAAAAAAAAAAGAAAAAAGAAAATTAGAGAAGGAGAAAGGCATACTTTTTTGCTGTGATGTAAAAGAAAATACAAATAAGAGAAGAGGAGAAATCCACACCTGTAATCCTCAAGACTCAAGAGGCTGGGGCAGGAGGAACTAGAGAAACTCAGCTCCCAAAACAAGCAATAAGAAAGCAAGCAGTGACGGGCAGATATCCAATGGCCAGTAAGCACACAAGAGGGTAGTCAGTCTCATTCAAAGACAAATTAAGTCTACAGCGAGTGCCAATACATACCAGACACCCTTGGGGACCCCAAACTCCTGGGCACCCAGACACCCTTAGGAACTGAGAGTAGTTGGGAAGTGGGATGATGATGGGGGGGGAGGGGTAGGGAGGGACTCAGGTTTGTGATGAGCCTCTGACCTTTATCACTTCAATGCAAAACCCAAACTTCCCAACAGCATCCATACAAGATGGGGTCCATCCCACAGCAAAGTCTGAGGCAGGATTCAAACACAAAATGCTCTGTGTGGGAGCGCAGGGAAGATGGGACAGGGATGGTATCAAGCTGCAAGGAGACCCCTTTGAGAGACTGCAGAATGTACCTCAGACTGCCCAGCCAGGAGCGAGAGAACTTTACCCACCAGCAAGCCTGCTGCACAAGGTAAGGTGGCTCTGGCCTGCTTCACATGGCTCCAGACAGAGCAGAGACAGACACAGAGACAAAGAGACAGACAGACACGCAGACCAAGACAGAGACGGGCAGGGGCTTCTCATGTGGTCCCTGGGTAGGACTGGAGTGCTGAGGGAGATCTGACAGAGCACTTGGGTAGAGACCCTTAGAAAACTTCCTACAGATATGTAGAAGGAAGAGCAAGCTATGACTGGTCCTGAGCTCTGTGCTCTTATTTTGAAGAAGGAGAAATCCTGAAACCACACAGGGAAATTCAAGTTCACAAGCTATTTCCCCAGTTCATAGTGCAGAGTCCTTCTCCTGTGCTTATATGGTAATATGGAGAAGCCTCAGTTCTCAAGGCAAAAATTCCAGTGGCCGTCTCCGCCAGTGCACCAAGAGAAGCACTTCAGCCCAAACAGGAGGTAAGGATGAAGGTGTCCGTCCTGAGGAAACAGAAGGCAGACTTTCTCAAGCGCCATTGTTCTTGAGCCTCCAGCATGCCAAGGCGATGTGAGGGCCAGCTGAAGGACACACCGGCTCCGGCTTTTGTCACCGTTTCCTGATATTGGCAAGATTAGGGCTGGCCGGAAAGGAAACCCACCGAACAAAGAGACAGAGGAAAGTCAGAGGTCCCCCCAGGGAGAAGTTGCAGCTGGCCCAGCAGCTCCTGTGCTGTGCAGAGGGATCACAACTAGGAGAGCAAGCCTTTGCCTGGGAATATAGTGAAGGTGACATCACTGTCAAACCGGGCACCAGCTCAGAAGGCAGGGACTGAATTCAGCAGATGGGGATCTTTCCGCATGTATTTAGAACTCTTGTCTATATAATGGTGTTCAGAACTTCTGGATAGGTGAATGTAGGGACATCCAGTTCCTATTACTTCTTAATACAGCTCACTACTCCCAGCTCCTCTGAGGAAGAGTGTTTGGAGGGCAGGCCCACACAGGTAGGATGTGAAACTGTCGGGATGAGCCTGGATCCAACATCAGTGTCCTTTCAACATCACTGTGCTTCAGTGCCCCCACATAGAAGGATACGGAGGTTCTCAAAACCAAAGAGCAGTTAAGGAAGTTAGAGACGGTCCCCAACCGTCTCAGAACCCAACATCCACACTGAAAGCATCCTTCATAGGTACCGGTGCTTACTCATAAATGAGCAGTCTCACTCACTAACTTGTGTTCTGTGTGTGTGTGTGTGAGAGAGAGCACTCACGTGTGTAAGTGTGTACATATGAAGGCCAGAGGGCAACCCCACATGTCTTTCCTTAGGCATCCCTCCGTAGCCATCCACTGTTCTGTTTAAGACGGTGTCTCTCACTGGTCTGGACCTCACCAAGTAGGCTCAACTGACTGGCCAATAAGCCACAGAGGTTCCCGGCTCTCTGCCTCCCCAGCACAGGGATTGCAAGCATTGAACTCCAACTCCAGCATTTTCTGTATTGGCTTTGGTGATCGAACTCAGGACTTTACGGTAGCCTGGCCAACTGAGCTGTCTCCTCAGCCTTCTGGGATTTTGCAATAATTCTTGAGTCTTTTCAGAGTTGTGAGGATTTTAGTAGCTGCCAGTTGAGGAAACCAGTATGAAGTGTCTCTGCATAGCCCCCATGAGATGAGAATAAATGCTATATACATTTGGTCAGTGAAGAAAGGGAGGTAGGCGGTGGAGGTCACAGCCTCACAATAGAGGAATCAAGATTTGAGCCTGAGAATTCTGACTCAGGAAGCATCAAAAGAGCTGAGAGACTTAACACATACACCTTTAATCCCAGCACTCAGGCAGAGGCAGATGGATCTCTGTGAGTGTGAGGTCACCTGGTCTGTATAGTAACTTCCAGACCATCCAATGTGAGACCTTGTCTCAAATTTAGAAGAAAAAGAAAGAAAGAAAGGGTGGAGGGGGAGGAAGGGAGCGAGGAATGAACAAAGGAAGAAAGGGAAAATACCAAAGTGCAAAATACACCAGAAATACATCAAAAACTATGTCTGAACCCACCGAACTCAGGAAATCATAGTTCCAAGGTGGGAGACTATCATATCTTTCCCCTTACCCTATGCAAAATAGTATGGGACACATAGACAGGCTGAGTAAAGACATCAGGGTAAAAGATGTGGTCTACCTGGGCTACAATCATAAAGAAGAACAAGAGCCTAGAATCCAAGTAAATCTGGGCTACATAATAAAAAATATTACATACACACACACAGACACAGACAGATACACACACACACTCACACACACACACACACACACACACACACACACACACACACTTGCGGACTACTCCATTTGCCCATCACTGGTAAAGCTGGGAAGTGGATGTTATGCCAATATCATCACCACCAGGGGGCATCCTAACATCGACCAGGACAGGCAAAGGCCCATCTCTAGCCCCTTTTACAGTTGATGGGCTGCTGGAAAGATGCAGGGAGTTTGTTTGTTTGTTTGTTTGTTTGTTTGTTTTCATAAGCCATCGCCTAGCCAGGCTGAAAGAGAGGCCAATCTTCCATTAGCTTCAAATCCTTCCAGGATAGACAATGACCTTGAAATTCTCCTAGAGCCTCTGTCTTGAGTCCTGTCTCCACAGGTGCCCTCCAGAGACAAGTTATTTAGGACCTTCCCTAGTGAATGCTGGGAGAACATCAGCCCAAGGTCCTGACTGAAAAGCAATTGATGTTGAAGTGTACCACTGAGACACTTAAACTGCCTCACATCCATCCTTCACCCAGAACTCCAGACAGAACAAGATGTTGGGTCTTTCTACTGTATGCCATCTCCTGAGGGAGGTGCTCCGAGAAGTCACAATTTAGCACAATGATGTCACAATACAGTATGGTCATGAAACACTGTTGCACTGTGATGTCACAATGACACACCGGTGCACTTTAATGATAACAGCACAAAGGAGCAGTATGACAACTCAATGCCACATCATGATGTCACAGTAGAGCATTGTAATAGTACAATAGAACACTGGGATGTCACTATCCAGCAATGCTGTTGGGGTGGGATGTTGTAGTGGCAAAAATGCAGCAGTGTGATGGCACAGTTCATTACTGTGAATTCACATGGAGCATTGTGATGTCACAGTCTAGCCCCATGATGTCGCCATAGAGCCATAAAACATCAGGATGATACAGTGGAACTGAGCTGGGTGGTACAGGCCTGATGGGGTAAAGGGGATCATAAGAAAGAACTCTGGTAAATTCTTACCCAGAAGCGAAGAGGTCTGGCACTCCACCCCAGGGTAACATATAACTTGAATTCCATCCTACCAAGGGAAGCCCGTTTCTAAACCCCACCGATCCTTGGGTGAGTTACCAGAGATCAGCGGCCATATGCTCACTCCATTGGGAAAACCACTCTTTTCTTCAGGACAGGTGAGAAAGGCTGAACAGAAGGAATATAGCAGTGAGCAAAACAGAGAAAGCTGTGCTTTCTGGAAGCTTCCACTACAGAGAAAGGAGCTGTCAGTATGCAGAGTGCTAGAGCTGTGTGCATGGATGAAGTGAACCAATGTGAAAGAGGGCTGAGAAAAGGCTGGGTGGGGACTGTAATGTTGACTATGTGAGTGTTTGTTCTGATTACCTGAGATAGTCTCACAATGAGTGTTGGGCTAGCTTCAAACTCCCTGTGTAACCTAGTCTCAGTATTCTCACATCTCACATCCCAATAGGTACTTGCCACTGTCATGGAGTACCCAGACATATAGCGAGCAGAGTACCCAGCATAGATGGACTGAGTCCTGGACAGTGAGAACCAACTAGAACAAGTTGACCGTGCCAATATCTGCTATCTCCTCCCGCAGTGAGGGTGTGGGTAGACAGAGGAGCAAGATCACAGGTATGCAAGATGGGCTGAGGATCTGGGAGGAGGGGGTGGCTAGAATGAGGGTCCTGAAGACCATGTAGGAATTCTAAGTTCATTCTAGGTGCAACTGGAAGCCACTGGGGCTCAAGATGAAAGAAAGGTGGAGAGATTCCTACTCTGTTCAGGCCTGGAACCATGTCCAGGCAGAGACTAAAGAAGAGCAAGGAAGCAGCCACAAGAGTCCGCAGATAGCAGCAGTCTGGTCTGACGAAACAATACCTTAGCCACAGGTAGGAAACATGACAGGGACCAGAGGGAAACCAGAAAAGTAAGGACATACCAGGCTTACTGAAAGCACCCCAAGGTCTGGGTTGCTCAGCAAGCAGACAGCAAGGCATGCTCAGAATGTCCCCTCCTAGGGCTCCACAGAGTGCACTACGGAGGCCTGGCAAACCAGAGCCCAGACTCTGGCTTGGCCCCTACAGCACAAGGTGAGGGCAACTTTTAGCAGACACAGCCCAGACTGCAGACATAGCCCACACTCACTGTGCTTAGGGGAAGGAGAGCTACAGTGAGGTAGGATCATCTTCATCAGGATCATGAGGCTTGGCCTACCCTAATGCTATGTTACATGCTGTGCAAAGTTTAGGGTAAATTCTAAGCTCACTAGGACTTAAGACCTTGGGATCAGAGTCCAGACAGGAGTTGGGTATGCCTTGGGCATCTTTGTGACTCTTCTTCCGTCATTAGAATTCTTTATGAGGGAGATCTGTCATCAAGAAGGGCAAGGTAGGTTAGGGCTCTCAGAAGAGTGGATGTGGGTTTATGGTATCTGGAGTTTAGTAGTTAGCTCGTAGTTAACTACGCTTTAAATTTCTTGGTATTGGGAGGAGTTGAGTTCAATCATATATTAAGTCATCATCATTAGGAATTCAGGGCCTTCTGGTACAGGGGCAGTAGATCCCCAAGCAGAATTAAAGTCAAAGTATATAACCAGAGTTTCTCTTGAAGGGGCATGAATGTGTTAAGTCATTAGTTAGTGATGTAGTTGGGATAAGCTGTTGTCCATATATCTGCTCCATTGCCTGTTGGGGCAATGTCAAGGTTAATGAATCATTAAAGTCTTTGAAGTTAGCTTTAACAACCTTGAGACTGAAAAATTTGTTGTCAGTCACTATGGCAACATTCCCAAGAGAAACAACCTAAAATGATGAAATTGTTATTTGGGCTCATGGTTTCAGAGGAGTCAGTCCATGGTTGGTTGGTTCCACTGCTCTGAGGCCTGTAATGAGGCAGAACATCATAGCAGAAA
Organism: Mastomys coucha; assembly: GCF_008632895.1. Taxonomy (NCBI): domain Eukaryota; kingdom Metazoa; phylum Chordata; class Mammalia; order Rodentia; family Muridae; genus Mastomys; species Mastomys coucha. The sequence continues at coordinate 117,557,958 of NW_022196897.1, forward strand.
GTGCATTGTGGAACAACTGCTCACTGTGTGGTGGCCAGGGTCTCAACATCCCCTTCAAGCAGATATTGACCTACCTGCTCCAGCCCCTCCAAATAGTGCTGCAACCCTTTAGTGTGGGAGCCTTTGGGAGTGTGTTTAAGAACAAAATCATAGACTAGGCAGTGGTAGTTCGTGCCTTTAATCCCAGCCCTTGTGTGCCAGAGGCCATCCTGATCTATAGAGTGAGTTACAGAACATCCAGGGCTGCACAGAGAAACCCTGTCTGGAAAACAAAACACACACACACACACACACACACACACACACACACACACACCAAAAAATCAAAAGCAAATAAAAAAACAAAAATGAATCAAATAATAACAGCTGAGCTCACATAGAGTCTGGCTCCATCAAAACTGCATAAAGTCACTTGGGGTTTAGGTTTAGGGCAATTTTTGAACAATTAAAACAGTTCTGGTGTTTTAGTTGCTTGATGTTTAGTGTGAGAACTTTAGGCTCATTTAGGATCTGTGGCCTCTGGGGATCTGTTGGACTGTTAGATTAGAGTCATTCACATAGAGTCCATGAAATTTATGGACAACTGTAATATACGACCTGGTAGAGTCCACTAGGACCCTTAGGACTCAGGGCTATTCCTGGTAGTTTAGGGTCATGTGGAATAATTTTGAGCTGAAGGGTCTGAGACTGGATTATTTGGAGATGACCTAAGGTCCTTTTTAAAAGTTTTTTAGATGTTCTAAAATGGGTGTCTTGTATGGGTGTTTGGCCTACATGCATATCTGTGCACCATTGCCATGCCTGATGCCTGTGGAGATCAGCAGGAGTATAAGACCCCCTAGGACATAGAAGATGGTTGGGCGGGGGGTGGCGCTGGCGAAATGGCTCAGCAGGTAAGTGCACTGACTGCTCTTCTGAAGGTCCTGAGATCGGATCCCAGCAACCACATGGTGGCTCACAACCACCCATAATGAGATCTGACACCCTCTTCTGGCTACAGTGAATTACACCAGAGCTAGCGGGGCTGGAGCAAGTGGGGCCGGCAGAGGTCCTGAGTTCAGTTCCCAGAAGCCACGCACAATGGCTCATGGCCATCTGTACAGCTACAGTGTACTTATACACATAAAATAAAATAAATCTTTAAAAAAAGAAGAAGAAGATGGTTGTGAACCACTATGTGATATCTGGGAAGCAAACCTGGGTCTTCTTCAAGAGTAAGTGTTCTTGACTACTGAGCCATCTTTCCCACCTCATTGAAGGTCACTTTAGTGGGGACTAAATTTACATTTTCAAAGTCTTTGCTTTGTGGATCTGGATATTCATTCATTGCTTATGCAAATATCACAGTGCCTACCCAAGGCCAGGTACCGCTCAAGGTATTTAGGATATCCTCATGAGTCTGGATGTTTAGCAGAAAGTACACTTTCTGTTATCCACAAAGATAACAAAAGATAACGAAGAGTTGATGGCGGTGCTCAATCCAGGAACATAAGAGCTGAGCCCCATCAATCAGAAAGGAGACAGCTTGTGATGCACTGGGAAAGATTCTTCCAGGAAGAAGGAGTGACAAGTTTGAATCCTGGAAGCAGGGGTTGTTGGGTATGTCTGAGGAACAGCAAGTCCAGAGAGATGACACCACAATGCCTGTCCAAAAGGTGGGAAGGAATGGGGACATGAGAGGAGCTGGCGTTTGATGATTTAAATAGAATTGGCTAGAGAATTTGGTTTTCTTCCTTCCTTCTTTTCTTCTTTCCTTCTTTCCTTCTTCCCTTCCTTCCTTCTTTCCTTCCTTCCTTTCTTCCTTCCTTCCTTTCTTCCTTCCTTTGTTCCTTCCTTCCTTCCTTTTGAGACCATTTAGGATACTGAATGTCATTAGGTTCTTATTGAGAGTTGGTTTGTTTAAGGTTTGGGGACCTCTGGAGTTGTTAGGAGCCACTAAGACTTTTGGGGATGTTTGGTGGCACTTAGAAGACTGCTATAGCAGAGGATTCTGGAATTCATTTGAGACTATTTAGGGCTATCAGTGTTAAGGACTTAAGGTTTAATATTTTTAGGTTTTACAGTTAGGAGCCCTCCAGGTCCCATAGTTGGTATCATTTTGATTTTTTTATTTTTATGTGACTAGTTAGATTCTGTTCTGTTTTGGAGTATTTAGGTGCTGAACTCAGAGCCTCATGCAAGCACTCTACATTGAACTTACTCATTTGAGGGATAGACTCTTTCTGTGTTGCCCAGGAGAGCCTCACTCAAGCAAGCCTCCACCTCAACGGTAGTCAGGAACCACAGGCTGTGCCAGGTAGGCCTTTACACTCTATTTTACTTCTCTAAGGCTATTTAGGATATTTTTCAATTGTTGTGGGCTTTTGAAAGTTTTTCTTAAAAGAATTTTGGTCACTCCGGGTCATTTTAGAATCTCTTAGGATTCTTTTGGGTCATATGGGGTTGGATAACAACATTCGGGCAGCTTGGTGTTCTTTTGGTAGATCATGTCTCTGTATCTTGCATGGGTGATGCGTCATTGCTTAGGGCTGTCTGCATCTGGATTTGGAAGCTTTGAGGATTGTGTGGTGATGTGGTTCTCAAGTTTAGTGCCTACAGGAAGGCACACAGGTAAGAGTAAAGCTTAACAGGAACTGTATTAGGAAGCCTGCTGCAAAGACCCTTCAACCATCTTCCTTAGGCACAGGCATAGGCACACATCTGCACACACACATGAGCCTATACCACATACACAGACACCACACTCATACTCCACACATATGCCACGTACATACAAAACACATGCACAAACATACACACACACACACACACACACACACACACACACACTTATTTTAATCAAAGAAAAAAGTGAAAGCCAGTTTTAGGAGCTACACCCCCCAAAAACTGAATCTGATGGCGATGTCTGCCTCAGATTCATGGAGAGAACCATGGGACTGTGCTGAACTAAATAAACATCAACATCTAGAGAGAACTCTGAGAGAGATCTCCACCACCTTCTGTAGAATGAGGAGCCACCGCAGCCCAGCAGGCTAGGGGCCAAGTTCCTGTTGTCTCTGTTACTCACTAAAGCTCAAAAACAGACTTGAGGATTTGTGTGGGTTTCCCCTCAACCCCCTGAATCCTTGAGGTTTTGAGGATGGTAAATTCTAGGGGCATTTTAAGATCAGCTGGGTTAACCTCTGGCTGTTTGTTGTTGGTTTAGTGTGCACATCCAGAGTAAGCACCAGAAGGCATCTGAGTCAGCTATTAATTCTCTCTGATAACTATGTGTGACAAATCAGAAATGATCACCACAGCCTCTCTCTCTCAGCTCTCGCCCAGTCCTTGAACTCATGACTCTGGTCTCGGACACTCATTCACAATGTTGGCGGGGCCTATGTGCAAGATTCACATTAGCCAGAATTGCCCTTAAGAGGGCTTAGTTAGTCAGGGGAGCATTACCTCTGTGTCTAGTTCTCTTTTAATTTTTAAAAGATCGGGGGCAGGGGGGAGGGACAGAGAAAGAGATATGTACCTTCGGACTTAGTAAACAGGAAATTTTATGTTAAAGCCACGTAATCAAAGCATAAAACATAACCCCAGCATTAGGTAATTGTTTTCATGGGCTTTTACACATCTGCCTGCATTGATAGCAAGCACGCTCTCTCCACTTTATATAATAATTGCTCTGGTTTCATTTCTGTTGCTGGGACAGAGAGCCTGGTGAAAAACAACTTAGGGGAGAAGAGAGTTACTTTACCATACAATTCCAGACCAGAGCCCTTCATTGTCAAGAGAGGAGCCCGAGGCTGGATCTTGAAGGCAGACCTGCTTGCCATCCCACACCACAGAGCATCATCTATGACCAAAGGATTCAGCAGGAAAGAAGGAGAAAGCTGCTTACTAGCTGGCTCAGAAACTGCCTTATATTCAGCTTTCTTATACAGCTCAGGACCACTTGCCTAGTGATGGTACCGCCTACAGTGGGCTGGGCCCTCCTACAGCAATTAACAATCAGATCAATCCTGAACACACACAACCATAGATCTTCTGATCCCGGCAATTCCTCAGTTGATGCTGTCCTCTCAGATAACGCTAAGATGTGTCAGGTTGACAGTTAAAGCTCACCAGCAATATATTCTAATGTTAATTTTTAAATGATACTTGCAATGGTTGAATAACTTTATGCTTATAGTTTAATTTTAGGTGAACCATTATCATAAAAGTCATGAAAAACCTACTTGATATACTGAGATTACCTGAGTCTACAGACAAATGTAAGAAGCCTGCCACATTTCCTACCTATGGATAAAGTACATCTTCCCATTTTTCAATTTTATTTTATTTTATTTTATTTTATTTATTTATTTATTTATTTATTTATTTTTGGTTTTTTAAGACAGGGTTTCTCTATATAGCCCTGGCTGTCTTGGAACTCACTCTGTAGACCAGGCTAGCCTCGAACTCAGAAATCTGCTTCCCTCTGCCTCCCATCAATTTTATTTTCTAATCTTTTATTAAAGTCTATACCTAGAAATACAATGTTTTACACACTCTCATTGTTTTAATAACGTTGAAAAATCATCTAATGTTAACTCTGATTCATCTCTAGCCTATTCATGAGCATTTTAAATCCAGCCTTTCCTTTCTGATCTTTTTTTTTAATGAATCATAGATGTTGTTGGCAGTTCTAGTCTTCTTTGTTCAAGAGCTTTGGACCAAACTACTTCATTTTTGTGGCAATTTGTGTTATTGCCAAAATTTGGTTAAAGAACTTTAACCAAAAGCCAAAATTATATTTTTCACATATAGTCCTTATCTTTAGAATCTTTACCTAGGATCGTTTTGGATTAAAGAATGTACCAGACAGTTATTTGGTATGCGTGGGAGTTCTAAAAAGTTTCTTCCCAAAATTATACCCCAGACATCTCTGAAACATAATTATCTTCCATTACTTGGGCACACCCACGCTGTCCTGTTCCTTCTGCCCCAATTTTGGGACCAGTTATCCTCCCAGAATGCTGGGGTGCTCTGCCTTGGTGCTGCTGACCCTAGGGCATTATGTAAGTGTGGGTAGAGGGACCATGACAACTCAGAGGGCTTGGAGACTGGCAGGGGACATTCAGAGCCACAAATTGCAGAATGACACTAACCTCTTATCAGATACACACTCATCCTGTGGAGAGATCCTTTTATTTCACTGTGGAGAAGCTTTTCAGCTCATGTGGTCACACATATTTTCAAGTATTTGCTTTTGTTGTGCATGCCTATTAGTGTCTCTTCCAAAAGAACTATCATTTAGAGGATGAACCAAGATGGGAGATATGGCTCCACGGTTAAGAGCACTCACTGGCTGCTCTTCCAAAGGTCTGGACTCTCAAGACCCCCACACCACAGCTCACAGACATCTCTCTGTAACTTTACTTCCAGAGGATCCAACACCCTTTACTGGCCTCTGAAGGCACCAGGCATGCACCTGATGTACATATATAGATGCAGATAAAATGCTCATACACATAAAATTCGTTGACATGTTAACAAATAAATCAATTCTAGAATTCAGTGTGGTGGGTGTAGTTGTCAATACTGTATTGTTTACTTGAAAATTTCCAGGAAAGTAGAGTTGAAGTGGCCTTCTAACCCAGCCCCGAAACATTCGACATGGTACCTGCACACAATGGATGTGTTAATCTTACTTGCAACCATCTCATGCTAGATATCAAATCAGTTTTATTGAGGTATAATTGATAGAAGTAGTGTTCACTCACCAATGACTGGGATACTAGGCATGGCTGCTAATTTCCTGTAAAGTTCCTACCAGTGTGCTTTCAGTTTTAAAACTTGTAAAGTTGACTTACACATTTACAAAGTATGTATTAGCAATGTGTAATTTATACAGAGTGAGTGTATATACATGTAACTTACATGTGGTTTTAAATAATAAGTGATGACAGTTTTTGGGGGGTACATGTTTTGGTTTTGAATCACTTTATAGGGAAAATAGCAATGGTGATCGTGCTCACGTTTGTTTCTTGAGTAGCCTTTGCTTATACTCAAGCATCGCGGTAACTCGCTCAGGGGCATCACAGACTTGCACATAGAGTCTTGTACTCCACCTGGTGAGAACTGTAGCATGTGAAACAGACAGCACTAAATCAAACCATTTCTGTAGCACGAACTGCCAGTTCCCTTACAACTTGCTCATCTTTGTTGGGTAGTCTACACATTCTGACTTTCTGAGGCTTACTGACCGCCTGGTCCCCAAAGAAACCATTTGTGTCTTGTCTATGTCACACACCCCCGTGATATGCAGTATAATAGTCTGCTCATTAGGGGAAAATAGCATTAAAATCTTGTCTTGGTTGTTCCCTTGTTCTAGGGAGCAAATTATGATAATCAGTTATTCTTCGTGGCCAGGTTTCCAGGAAGGTAACTGTTGATTGCATGTTTTGCTTTATAAACCAATCATTCTCCTCCTTTGCATTAGTCAGGGATCTCCAGAGAAACAGAACAAATTGAGTGTGTGTGTGTGTGTGTGTGTGTGTCTGTGTGTGTGTGTGTAGAATTCACAAGCTATTAGATGAATAAGACACAAGTCAAAGAATGTTGAAATGAGTGCTGGAGCAGACAGAGGAACTGGGAAACAGGGCGGTGGCAGGCCATGTCTACAGCCACTGCATTCGCTCAGCCTCTGTAGAGCATGTGGCAAATTCAAGATTGCCTTTGGGAAATTCATGGGATTATAAACAAACAAACAAATGCCTACTGTCATCCCACAGATGGTTGAATCCAATGATGTGGAATCTGCAAAAAGAGAAGTCTGACTATATTTACACACACACACACACACACACACACATGCACACGCACATGCACACGCACACACATGCACACAAATGGAGAAACTGTTTTAAGAAACTTGCTTATGCAGCCAACGTTAAAGTTTGAGTTCGAAGTACAGTACCGGTTGGTTCTTTCTTGGAGACTCTGTTTTTCCTAATGCCTCCAATTTCTTTGATGGGCCCCACCCTCACTGGGGAGGGTAATCTATTCAAAGTCTATTGATTTAAATGTTGATTTCATCTAAAACAAACTAACATCTCAAAACAACATCTAGCATTTGACCATACATCATGGACCAAGGCCTAGCCAAGTGGACAGTTGCCACCAGCCCCTGTGCACTCACACCTTCAGCAAAGTGGAATTTAGATGTTAGTCTGAAGGCCAAGCTCTGGGAGACCACTAAGTGGGTACCACCAGTGAAGTAGGGTCAGGTCCCCACACCCTAGTTTATAGTTGAGAAAACTAAGCATAGAAACAGATTCATAAACTTGACAGAATGGATTCATTCAGCATCCTAGTAAGCCAGAGCTGACCTCAGGGTGACATCCATTGCCACTCTGGCAGGTCCCAGTTCCTTCTACCACACCAGTGGCCTCAACTCGAGACTCACAGGAAAACATGCTCGTTTTGATTTGTGGTTTGAATGTGTCCTGCAAATTCATGTGTTGGAACCTTGATCCCCAGTGGCAGAAGGGCATGGAGGGAACTGGGCCATTAGAACTCTGCCCTGGTGTGTAGAATAAACTGCTCAAGGAATCATGGGACATTGTAGGAGCGGCTTGTCAACACAAGCTCTCAGGCTGGGTGGCAGCATGTGTACTTGGCATGCATAGGACCAAGTTCATCCCCACCACCAACAAAACAGAACAAATATGTAAAACAGAGCTCTCTCTAATATGCTTTCTGTCTTACTATGTGGTTCCCCAAAGGCCCCACCAGACACTAACTCCATGCTGGTAGACTTTGCTTGAGCTAGATAAGCCTTCTACTCTTTGTACCCACCCTGGTCTCTGCTACTTTGTTATATAACACTAAATAGACTAAAAACATTATAGCTAACCCTGGGCACATTCAAACCATAAACCCTGGGGGGAGGAAACGGGCTTAAGGTTTCAGAACCTTCACCTTACAATTGACCTCAGGAAGCAGAGCTCCCCTCCTAAGGCCTATAGAACAAATCCACAGGGACTCACTTCTAAAAGTGCTTTATTTAAATAAGGTCTAAGACGAGTACATTACCAAAAAAAAAAAAAAAATTAAAAGGTTATAAAACCATGACTCCCCACTGAGGCCCCATCCAATCATGTTAAGGTGCCTAAGCACATCTGAGATTCGGTTCATAACCGACGGTTGAACCAAGTCATGTACCATTCCTAATAGGCAAATTATGACGAAGGAAAAATGACTCCACCTGACTAAGAGGGAAAACTGAAAAAAAACACTAGTAGTAACCCCAGAACCCAGCAGCCTGGAGAATGAGACTTCTCAAAAGTTCACAGCTTAAGCACTTCTGTGCTCAGTTTAATGAGAGTAGGAGGAAGGGAGGGAGGTGTACCCCAAGATATGGCGAGCACCTTCAATTACATCTGAAGGAAGGGATGTCACATCAGGTTTGTAGAAGCTCTTTCATCTGGTGGAAGCCAGGCTTTACAGAAAACAACCTAAGGTAAGAAGGTTTAAAACTGGCAGTGCTGTGAGAGTGAAAGACGGCATCCTCCTGCCTCCACCCTCACCAGGGCAAAGCTTACTCCTGGGGGACATGAAAACTCCTTTGGTCACTGGACTTATTTCTTTCTTGGAAATGTATCCCTAACCCCAAGTTCTCCATGCTACAAAGCTTCAAATAGAATTTGGGTTTTGATTTGAGGCTTTCCTGCTTCTGTCATTTTGAAGCGCCGGCATTTCTTGAATGCTTCTTGCCCTGCTTGGCCAGTTTCCTCATCTACCCTTCTGACATCAAGAACACACTCAGAACCACAAAATGCAATCCTTGCCAAGATGTTTTTGCAGATCTTGGAGGACCATCATATGGCACGGATAAAATTTCTTTATCTGGAAGTTTCTGGAAATATTTAGAAAAGGAGAAGGTTGCAAATATTTCTTCCCAAACCACCAGCCTGTCCCAGACCAACATCTCGGTCTTGGGCTGCAGCACTGTCCTGCAGAGGCCGTTTCTCCCCAGCCTCGGGTCTAAGCTGCATTGTCCAGTGTGTTAGCAGTGTGCCCTTCACCAGTAGCACAGGCATGGCTGGTGTTTGTGCTTTGGGCCCATTTCCAACTAACACCCCTACCCACTGTGGGACATCACCTCCCCGCTAACATCGTCACCGAGAAAGTAAACCTGTGCTTGATCTCACCACCTCACTCAGAAGGAGGCTGGTGTTCTGGTCACTTGGCCACCTTGTAACATAAGCCCTTGTTGGGGGGCGGGGGGAGGGGGAAGAGTCCAGATGCAGCCAAACCACTTTTCACATGTTGGATTAGCCCCCACCACCACCGCCTTATGTGTTGGTCTATTATTCCTCAGGATTTCAGGCCCACTGCACCCAATTACATAAGCCCACACTAATCCATCTTGGAGTTCAAAGCTGCGAAGTGAGACCAGTGAGAAAATTCAGTCGCTGCTGTAGAGGTCTGTTCTGCTGCGGCTATGTCAAAGGTTTCCAAAGTTCACCAGGCAGCGTGGTGTTGGGTGCAGGTGTCCGGAACCAGGCCCCAACATTGTAAGTAATCCCCCTGCACTGGACTACATACACCACAGCTGCTGCTGGACAGCTTTCTTCCTTCCTTTCTCTTTTTACATGTGTGTGTGTGCGCGTGTGTGTGTGTGTTACTAGAGATTGAAGTCGGCTTTTCACACACACTAAGAAAATGCTCTACCACTGAATCTCATCCCCAGCCAATTTCCTAAAACTCCCGATCAGTTCTTTGGAGATGAGAAATGATCTCTAGGGAATGTGCCAAAATGCATAAGTGAACATGTACCCCAGCTCCCTTTCTGAACCCCGTTCTTTAAAAGCCATCTCTCTTGGCACCACCATCTTGGAGAACCTGGCAACCTGATGCCCAGAAGCAGTCACATATTGACACTATCACAATGAGCTTTCATTAGTCAGAAATAACTTCCCAGTTAGTGTGCTCCGTGGAAAGCCCCCAAGCTCCCGAGGGAAAATTGTGGATCAACATAGGCTCTGAACATTCAGGGTAAGGATAACGGGAAGAGAAATTATCCAAATCAAATTTCCTCAAATATTTGCATTCACAAAGCTGTTCTTTGTAATAAAGGAACCCCCACCCCAGCTGCCCACTGAGTTCAGGGTTTTATTAAAGTATACGCTCATAAAGAAAGCTACATTCCCCAACCCCCAGTTCTGTGCTTTGCTGTCTTTGGAGTCTAAGATAAAGACTCAGACCCACTGGGTTTCCATCCCACTGCTCATGGGATAGATTGTGCTGCCCCGGAAGAAGAGCAAGGCTGCTAAATGATACCCAGCAAAATGGCCGGCCATAAGCCATCTGTTTGAAAGCCCACAATGAGACCAATGCTGTGAGCTTTTTGAGGAGGGTGGAGGACAGTAACTTTCCTACATAGGAACAGGTCTGCTGCAGAGGTCCGCCTTCCTTAAAAGGCACACCGGTCAGGGCCCCTCAGCTGCTAGGCTTCGAGAGCTTTCGTGAGAGCAGGTAGGCCAAGAGCACCCTGTTGTAGCAAGACTCAGAGATGCCTAAGTTGCGGGCTGCTCATCTTACTTGGCTGAGTTTCATAAACCAGCAGAAATCCCACCCATCTGTCCAACCTCAAATAGTACAAGCCACACAGGTGACCAGCTACATGAATGACAGCATCCCGATTGGAGGGCTTACAGGATCACCCCTGCCCTTTCTACTAATGAGGCTGGCTCTAAAAATCAGAAGCATGGCCTCTCAAAGGCTAAGCAAGCACTGTCCTCTCTGCCCACACTCATGGAACTCCCCAAAGAGCTTCCCTACTCCCTGTGTTGAGTGAGCAACAAGACAGGCCTCCATTCTTGGAAACCAACTCCGTGTATAAGGTAAAGGGGCTCGCAAGTGTGCGAAGGCCAGAAACAAAACGAGGCAACTTCAAACACAACGCTCCAACTCCGTGTGGGGGATACTCTCACTGATGTGATGATGGTGGGCTAGGTGCCTGTCATCTCAGCGGGTGGCCTAGAACCTTCCCTTCAGTCTATGAGTGCTTAAAAACTTTTGAGTGTCATTTATCCCAGCACGCACCTGTCCTGGGTGCATGAGCAGGTCAGAGTGACTTGAAGTGGCAGTTGGAGAGCGGAAACACCCAGAAGCATCCACAAAGCCAAGAACAAAGGCAGAATCCATTCTTTCCAGGCATCCACATAGGATGGGGACATTAATTGTGCTTTCTACAATGATAACCTTTCCAGTGCAAAAAAACTCAGACTCATTGCATCCACCCCAAGGTAATCTTGCTTTTCCACTTCATTGGACTTGCCTCAAGGGCATGAGGCCACCACTTGACTAGTTCCCAAGGACCTCACGATCACCCATACTTCTTGGCAAATGAGAAGAAACTCAGCTGTAAACCTTCAGACATTCCAAATGGTGAGCCTGCAGCCTCCTCTTCCCCATCAAACATGACAGATCCGTGTGGCTGTCGTTGGCACTGGAAGAGGCCCAAAGCCTCCGTCACTCCCCTGTTCCTCCTGCACAGGAGCAGCACATGTGCAGCCTTGCAGCACCTGCTGGCTGCTGGGAATTTCACATCAGGAAAGCACGTGGACATGGTAAGTACGTATATGCACACTTGCGTATGCGTGCACGCATGCGCACGTGTGCACACACACACATACACACATTCGGGTGAGCACACACATTGTGGGTCCTCCTTAGAATGAAAGTCCTTGAGAATGAAACAAAGAAGAGCAGGGGTCCTGAGGCGGGGAGCTGTCTGCTGCTTCTGTGTCCTACTGTAGGGAACAGTGCCGCCTTTTGGAGAGCTGCAAGGTTCATGTGACAAGGTTTCTGTGGAAGGATGCCTAGCTTCCCATGGGTCTTCTCAGGTCAGCCTCAGCCCCTGGAGTATCTGAATTGCCTTCATTCCCGTGGCTCAGATAGTCTCAGGGGTCTCGGCTATCTCCTCTAGCCTTTGCCGAATCATTAGCCGGAGCACGGTGTACCTGGGGACAAAAGCAGCCAGAAGTAGACAGCAGTCTGCAATATACCTCCCCTGCCTTTGCTGGCATCCAAGCATCACTGGAACCAACCATCCCATCCCTTAGCTGTCATCCTCGGCCACTCCCACCCACTTCACACATCCTTCCATGCTAGGACAGCAGGGACTAAATAGGTCAATTCCAAATGAGACTCTTTTATACTGGTTACAAAGTGTGGACATGAAGTCACAAACAATAGCAGAGTCTCGGGCTCAGTGAGTGCTTTCTATGCTGGAGACACTGAGCACAGTACTCTATGGAAGCACTGTGCACAGTACTCCACATGCAGGGAATCTCAAGGACCTTCATCAAGGCTGGAACATACATAATTACTGGTATTTCATCTTTTTGGGGAGCCTATAGTGGCATTCTCATATGGGTCTGCCTACACCAGTGCCTGCGTTTGCAGAAGAGGCCTTAGCAAGGACAGACTATGAAGCTTCATACCTAGTGGATAAACTCATTTTCTGCACAAAGTTCATGAGCACTGCAGATGCTGCAGTGGGCATCACGGTACAGGGGCTGGCAAAGGCGGGGGGCACACTCCTCATGCTTGGAGTTTACACTACATAGCAAAAGCTATTTTATGTTCAATAAAAGCTACTGCCATACTAATTGCTGATAGCAGCAAATATAGATTTGGATTTATTCTCCAGCACCAGATTAACAGCTTCCCATTATCTCCACAAAAGATATAATAGAAAAAAAGATATATTTTAATTGCCTGTTCTGCAATTAAAATGAAATATCAATTTTAATGAAAGAAGCTTTGCTAAATTCTTGAACCCAAAGGAAATTTCCAGAAGAGACACATCTAAAGGAAAGGAGGTGGGAAAATATTTTTAGAGTGGACAGCTCAGGCAGTCACCACAATGCAGGCCACCTTCCTAAGATTCCCAGAATCTTGGTATCAGAGCATTCTTTGCCTGAACTCCTTTGTCATGTGTCCCAGGACCTGTGCTGACCCTTAAATGACCCCCCAGACTTTGTCCTCAAATAACCTCAGACTCTGAACCTCCTCTGAGGGAAAGCCAGCTTCCCGTTGGAAGACTTATCGTGTGGCTGAGACAGCATCATACAATCCTTTGAATAATGTGCCTTCTTCCAAAGGTTCGTGTCTGTGGAGCCTGGTGTCCATGTAGGGAGGTCTGAAATAGTCAAATTAATATGGGCTCACAAGACTCCAACTAGTTCTGGTTTTTTTTTTAAGAATTTATTTATTATATGTATACAGTGTAGCTGTCTTCAGACCCCCCAGAAGAGGAAGTCAGATCTCTTGTTACAGATGGTTGTGAGCCACCATGTGGTTGCTGGGATTTGAGCTCAGGACCTTCGGAAGAGCAGTCGGTGCTCTTAACCACTGAGCCATCTCTCCAGCCCCCAGTTAGTTCTTAAAATAACAAGTTGTTCTAAAAAGTTCAGCCCAAGTCCCTCTCTTGGAAAGCTTCCTGTTTTACATGTGGTTTTCACAGTCTTGCTATCTGCCATAAGGCCCTCACCAGAGCCAAGCGGACGTGGGCTGTGCGTGCTCTTGAACTGTGAGCACAAGTTTCATTATGTGCTAAATACACCTCTTTTCTTTTTAAATTACCCAGCCCCAAGTGTTTGGTTACAGAACAGACAATAGACCAGTACGCAGGAGAAAGTGAACTCCCTGTCTCTAAATCCAGATTCCAAGGAGATCTTAAGCCAACACATTCTTTCCCAGAGTTCTTTCATAAAAAGATATTTTGATATCTCATATCCAAATAAGCAGCTAACACAAGAAGTGGGAAACAAAACCAGAGTTCACATCCCTGTCTGAGATCTGGGATTGTTGGTGGGCACACCCTCACCCCCACTCTGCCTGGCCCCAGTCCCCACCAGCCAGCTCAACAGTGGCGCCTGGGTCCTGAAATCAACCTGCACCCAGCCACCATGCTCACTTGCGCATCAGCTTCTCCACCTCCCGGTCCTCCTCCTCCTGGAGTTTCTGGATGAAGCTTTTAAGGACTGGCATCTCAAACTTTATATACTGGGCCACCTGGAGAGGGAGAGCAAATCCCACTGTTAGAAAAAGCCTTTGCTATCCTCTCCTCAAGGCCACAAAGCAGGCAGAAATCTATTTTGCCATTAACCCAGGATTTCCTCAGCCAAGGGCCAGGCCTCTGTGTATCCCAGGCTGGTCAAAGAGGCCTGCATTTACATGACTCTCATTAGTTTCCAGGCTGGTCACATCTGCATGAGGATGTCTGCATTTACATGACTCCTTTTGTTGGTTTTTTTTAAAGATTTATTTATTTATTTTATGTATATGAGTACACTGTAGCTGTACAGATGGTTGTGAGCCTTCATGTGGTTGTTGGGAATTGAATTTTAGGACCTCTGCTCACTCCAGTCGGCCCCGCTTGCTCACTCCCTGTTCACTCCAGCCCAAAGATCTATTTATTATTATGTGTAGCTGACTTCAGACACACCAGAAGAGGGCGTCAGATCTCATTATGGGTGGTTGTGAGCCACCATGTGGTTGCTAGGATTTGAACTCAGGACCTTTCGAAGAGCAGTCAGTGCTCTTACCCACTGGGCCATCTCTCCAGCCCCACATGACTCCTTCTTATTAGTTCTCAATTTCCCTTTCATTGTTGTGATCCACAGCTCTAGTGACTTCAAACAGAAATGAAGTTTCCTTTCATACAGGGATTCAAAGCCAGAGGAAGAGTTCCTGGGGTTGGGAGTATAGCTGGTGGGCTCTAGGTTCCCTCCTGGGGCTAGGGGAGGTGGGGGTGGGGGGCTCTAGGTTCCATCCCCAGAGCTGCACCAAAACAAAGACCCAAAAAAAGACTTTAGTAACCTGCTTTGGTCTACCCAGAGGGAATGTGAAGAGCCATCGTGGCCCACCTTCAAGTCCCCAGTCTCTGGGCATCCAAATAGGCACTTGTTTCAGCGAAGTGACAGGCTCCAGAGAGTTGAAGAAACGCTTCCTCTTTCCCTCCCCAACCAGAGCCTCGTCCTACTCTGTCCGTTTGTCTGAGGGCGGTCCTCCACCCTAGCAGTGCTGAGCATCACTAGGAGGCTTGTGGAGGCCACTGGAACCCTTGCAGACTTCACACACACTAAATCTGAGTGGAGGCTTCAAATGTGTTTCCATGGCTAGGACAAGGTTCTTCTTCTAAAAACTGTTTACAGATTATTCACGTGTGTGTAATGTATGAGCATGTACACGTGCCTGTGTACATGCCTGTTCATACAGGCGCTCAAGTACTTGCATGCACCATGGTGTGCAGGTCAGAAGAAAATCTTATCTTTCACCTTGTTAGAGACACAGTCTCTTGGCTGTTTGCCACTGCATGTGACAGGCTAGGTGGCCCACAAGGCAACTCCTGGGAAGTCTCCTGCCTCCACCTCCCACCTCACTAGTGCACTGAAATTACAGATGCACGCTACTATATCTCATATATACTATACAAGCCCTGGGGATTCGAACACGTGTAACTGTTCACCCACTGAGCCATCTCCCAGCCCTTGTACTAGTTTTTTATGCTCCAACCACCTGCCCTGGAAGCCACTGCTCTTCAGGCCGGGTTTGAATAAGATACAAATTCGTTCAGAGTCTGACACAGGACTGCTGCTACCAGAGAGCAGAATCCTGAGAAAAAACGTGGATGTGATAAGGCATTTGGATTTGGGGTTACTGTATGAACTAACACCTGAGAAAAGAAACTCGCTGTTGAGTGTTTGATGTGGAGAGCTCGCGTCCCAAGTCCTCAGAGGCCCAGCACTCTCGGGAGGTTCAAGAAAGTTCTTCCTCTAACAATCCCCACAAGGCTCACCCTCAACTGTAGGTCTCCTCCACGCCATTGCTTCCCACCCCCACTGCTGAGGAAAGACCACCAAGCAAAAGGGCTCACGTCATAGGTGACCTCCTCCACCTGGTCCTTCTCCATCAGGAAAACTTTGGAGATCTGTTCACATGGTCCCTGGAGGATGCGGGCGATCAGAGGGTAGTCGGAGTTCTTCAGCTTCTGCTTTTCTGAAACATAACCACGGTTGCCTGAGCTCAACCCAAGACCTTTCTCCCCAAGAGTGGTGGCCAATTCAGGGGTCAAAACGGGCCAGGCACCTCAGGAGACACAGCTGCACAAGTCAGACTGTATTAGACTAAACTATTCAACATCTGTTGTTAAAAGCACCCCCCCCCCACACACACACACACACACATACACACTACCACACCTCAGACCTTCTGGAAGATGGCACTTGGGAAAAATGTGGCATCTACCTGTACAGGAAATCCAGTTCATTTTCTAATAGGCAGTTAAGTTCGGGGACTTAGGGTTGCTGCCCACATGACATTCCCCTGGGGCACTTGTCACAAAAGCCCACCAGACTTGGGGACAAATAACATTGGGAATCTTAGGAAATCTCAACAGCAGAATAGAGGGTCTTGTTGTTGTTGTTGTTGTTGTTGTTTTTAAACTTGCTATTTTGAGTTAATTGAAGGATTTGAAGTGTACTGTGTGGCCTTCAGACTTACCACCACTGGTGTGGACCACGTACAGCGCAAACTCCTCTGCCGAATTCTCAATCTGAATCAGGAGCAAAAGAAACTTAGTAAAACACCCCAGGCTTGAGCCATTCCCCAGCCTCCACAGAGCAAAGCCAGACTCTAGGCTTCTGCAAAGTGAAAGGCCGTTTAGTTACGTCCGAGGAGGGCAAGCAGCAGGCAGCGACTATCAATCATGCCAGATAATAGCAGCCAGGCATCCCTCATCTACAATGTTCGGGAGAAGATGCATTTCAGGTTTCAGAGTTTTTCAGGTTTGGGAATTTTGGCAAACAGCTAATCTTCTCTTCTACAAAAACCTGAGACCTGAGATGGTGGCTGGGTCACACCATTGCTCAAGTTTCTGAGGTTGGTGCATTTCAGATTTCATGCTTTTGGACTGGAGTAGTTAACACATACTGGAATGTAAAGCCCACACACTTAACGTGTGTTTACTTACCTCATACTATAACATTCCATAACACGTGGGCACCACCCTCCTTCTACACATAAGAAAGCTGAAGCCCAGAGCGGTTAAGGCAACTTGTTCCCCTCAGCCATCTGGCATGAGGACTCAAACTCAGAGCCTTGCGCTCAAGGTTGCACTGGCTTCCATAAAAATAAGAATACTCAAGCCAGTGAGACGGCTAACCCGGCAAGGGTGCAAGCCTGCCGACCTGAGCTTGATCTCTGGAAGCCATACAAAGATAGAAGGAGGGAATCAACTCTACAAAGTTCTCCTGCCTTCTGCGTATGCCCTGTGGCATGAGCACCTGAACATACACATACACAAAGAATAAAAAATTACAAACACAGGAATACAAGAGCTGAGGGTATTGTTGCTCAGTGTGAGGACTTGAATTTGAGTCCTAGAACTACAAAAAAAAGAAAAAGAAAGGAAGAAACAAAGAAAGAAAGGAAGGAAGAAAGAAATCGAAACATACAGACAAAAATAAAACCATTTGGGGGAAAAAATAATATGAGCTGAGAAAATACCTATAGTTCCAGTCAGTCAGGAGGCTGAAGGTATGTGAGCCCAGGGTTTGACACCAATCTGGGCAACATAGTGAGGTCTCACCTCAAAATAAAAATGTGAATAAAAAAATATTTATTTATTTATTTACTGTATGTGAGAGCACACTGTTGTGGTCTTCAGACACACCAGAAGAGGGCATCGGATCCCATTAGAGATGGTTGTGAGCCACCATGTGGATGCTGGGACTTGAACTCAGGACCTCTGGAAGAGCAGTCAGTGCTCTTAACCACTGAGCCATCTCTCCAGCCTCCCCCCGTGATTGGTGTTTTTTAAATTGTCATCTTGACACAATCTAGAATCACTGGGACAGGAGCTTCCCAGATGGATGTCTAGAGTCTGTTGGCCTGTGGGAGTTCGCTTGATGATGTTGACTGAGGTGGGAAGGCCTGCTCCCTATGGATGGTACCGTCCACTAGCAATGGATCACGGGAGGTAGGAGAGTGGGGGAAACATGGCAAGCTCTATCCCACCCCTCGGCCTGGGAGCACTGAGCCTCACTGCCCACGGAAAGAACTTGCCTTAAACTTGTTGAGCAGTAGCTTCAGGACCTGCGGAGTAGTCATGGTGCTGTTGATGCGGACGTTGGTGACAGAGCCATAGGCTGGTGTGAACACTGATGTCTGTCAACAGAGGGGTCTGGGTTAGGAGAGGAGTGGGGACAAGGACTGAGTATCAAAACCCAGTGAGTAAGGGGAGCAGCAACAGTACTCAAAATGTGCTCGAGGAGAGCCCCTGGCACTCTGGCCAGCATCAGCCTTTGATGTAGGTGAAGGGGCCCTGAGGGTTTGGCCAGCTCACACTCTGCTCCCCTGAGAAGTTCGGGTCTGAGCTCCAAAGAGCAGGATTAGGGAGAGGATGAGATTAGACAAACAAAACATTCACAAAGACGCTTTCCTTAAGAGACCAGCATCCCACCATGCACTTGTGCAGGAGGGGGTCTCCAGTCACCTTCCCACCATGCACTTGTGCAGGAGGTAGTCTCTGGTCATCCTGTCACCATGCACTTGCTTCGAGTAGGATTTAAGCAGCAGAAAGAAAGGAGGGGTTAGCTAGTTTGGGGTCCCCAAGGTGGCAGTGTGCTGAGCGGAGACCTGCAGCCTTACTCAAACAGTCATTAGCTCAGGGGTTAGACAGCAGCAGAGAACGGAGTAAATTATTGTGCTCCATTTTCAGCGGGTGCATTTGCAGCTTGTCAGAGAACACAGAGAAGCAGGAGGGTCCAGCACCAAGCCCTTGCCTCCTCTAGCTGGGAGCCTCTTGACTGAACACTCTCAGTTCGTCCATTCGAGGGGTTGAAAGCTGCAGGCGGTCTGCTACATGACTGAGCCCATGGATCAGAAAAGGAGGGAAATTCAAGCCCCAGGACAGAAATCAGAAAAGTTTGCATCTTGAGCCAGTAAGATGGGGAATCTGGGGAGGGAGTGATGCTAGACCCAGGGGAGATTGTATCTCCCTAAAAACTCAGCCAATTAGGAATTTAAGGGTCAGTTAAAGGAGATTAGGAATATAAAAAGTACTGTACCAAATGGCACACCGACCTTCTTGTCTTTTCTCTAGGATGCCATTGATTTTGCAAAGTCATAGAATAGATCTATTTTACTACTGAGCCCCAGGACTCTTATTATGAAGTGAGGATCTTTGCTTCACACTCCAGGGGGGAAGCACAGGGTGCTGGGTGCTAGGGGAGGCCAGGGGTGGAACCAGGAATTAACTACACAGATGACCTGCCAAGGCAGGCAAAGGGAGGGCTCCTGAGATGTGCTCACGGAGCTTGGAAGTTTAAATCTGCTTTCTACAGGCACTGAAACCTCCCACACCTAGCGCAAACCATTCCTCACTCAAAATTCCATATCTCTCCAGAAGCCAGCGAAGCCTCCATGACACTTAACAACCCTCAAACTGAACTGAAAAATCCCTGGCTTCCCAGATGCCAGGGACCACATGGCACTGAAGTAGCAGACCCCAGGAAGTAGTGATGTCTCTGAGGTTTTTTTCCTCCACGGGCCCTTTACCTTGTGGTTGTAGAAATGGCCATTGATGGAGAAACGATGGCGTCTGATTCGCCGCTGATCACTGGATGTCCTCACATTGCCCCGGCGACGCACCCCAACATCACTGCGTGTGCGCATCAACTGTGGGGTGTCCTCCTGCACAGGCTTCAGGCCTCTGGAATCTTGGAAGAAAAAGGGAAATGGGCTGTTTCCCTGAGCCCCGCTCCCTTTGAGGCCAACTCTTTGGCACCTACTGTCTCCTCAGGAACACATTTTATAAAAAATGATTTTCTGCTGGAGGAGACACAACATGTGATTTACTGAGAGTAATAGTGCACAGGTTCTAAACACGGGCTCCGGAGCTAGCTCCCAAGTTCAGATCCCAGCTCTATCCCCTGGCTTCTCATGCCTCTGTTTTCTCGAGGGTTTACAAAAGCCTCTGCCTTGTAGGATCATAGTGAGGCTGTAAGTGAGTGAACACACAAAACAGGGCTGAGAAAAGTACCTGGCTCAGGCTCAGCATGAACTAAACTAAGGGCTTGCAGGATGCTGCAAACAAGCTGCTGAATCCACCAACCTTGAGGCCTTACACTGAGTTGAAACTAGACATAAAACAAGTACTTTGTGAGTCAACTCCCAACAGGTGCTCAGAGCAAAGTCCCAGAGACAGGAAGTCAAGTGGTGGCTGCCACTGGTGAGAGAACTGGGAGGATAGAGCTACTGCAAGCACTGCCACTTGTCTGGGGAGAGGACCAGAAGGAGCTGCACCCACACCAGGTGGTGGCAGCGGGCCTTCTACTTGGACTTGTCTGGATTTGCATGCATTTGTTTGCTTCATCTCGGAGGATGTTGCGGGTCGTTTTGAAAGAGGGAAACTGAAGGGGAGGAGGTGGGAGAATTTAAAGTCTTTCCTTTTAACTTTTAAAAAAAGCTATTGATCCATGTGGATTTTATAGATGTATAGAAGAAGTCATAGGTTCAAGCACAGCTGTTACCCAGTGGACCTCTAGCAGGAGGTCCACTCTACTGCGCTCACCTGTCGGGCTGTGTGTCTCCATGCTTTCAACAGGCATATCCACTTCTGAGATCTGAACAGTGGGCATGGTGAGGGGCTTCAGTGTGGTGCTGAGAGAAGCAATCAAACAGGACAGGCTTGTTTAGACCCTGAGAGGACATGTCCTAATTTCATGGCCCCCTTCCTGCAATGAGAGCTTTTATACATGCCACGTAGGGAAACTCTAGTACTTATCAGGCAAGCAAGAGGCAGGCAAGATGAGCTGAGCATCCAGGAGGCTGGCCCAGATCTCATTCTAAGTGCTGGAGGGGGCAGGGAGCTCAGGAGAAATATGTTCTGTCCCCACCTCGGCAGTAGCCCCAGACCCCAATTCATCAGACCCAAAAGGGAGAACCCAGGGCCAAGTCCGCGAGTGGCCCTGCACTGCATCTCAAAGCACATGTGGGGTTCTATGGCTCATTTTCCAGGGACACGATTCCAAGCTGGGTTTCTTTCTGTGAGAGGAATATCTCAGAAACTGCCTCCGGCCTCTACAGCTCAGGAGTGATGATGCTCTCGTGGTTACCATCAGGAGAAGGGACCACAAAAGGTCACCTGAGCTGCGACCTGGGTTTGCTGTGGCAACTGGGAATATTTCCTCAAAGCCCCAAAGAGCCACAGAGGCAGCTCAGAAAAACACATCCAAGACCAACAGGGGATTCAGTCCAAAGGGAAGAGTCATGTTTCACAGTAAGGACCAGGATGAGAAGTGGAGAGGGGCTCCCTAAGGCCGACATTCCTAGAATAATGGCTTTAAGGAAAGAAAAGTCAAATTGAAAAACTGGAAGAATTTCTCCCCATAACCGTCTAAGCCTTAGTCTGCGCCCTTCCAAGAAATTCAGGCACTTGGTCCAGGTGGCACCTCATCTCCACTGTCCAAAGCAGAAACTAGTCTGAGCACCTCAAATATACTCCCGCAGGCAACATTTAAGTTCCGCTGGCATTTGGGACATGCCTCTGAAAGCCCTTAAAAATATCTACAGGCTTCAAGGACTAGCTTGTCACGGGAGAACGGAGAAAAACCAGTAATGCAGCTCTGCCCCAGGGCATCGCAGGAAAATGGGATTTTAAAAATCATCTCACTTGGAGAACAAAATGTTAACAATCTAGAGGTCAAAGCAAGGCATGGACAGGGTCTGCCCACTGAAACTGTGAAAGTGCTGAGAGCAAGCCCAGGAGCCTTGACTAGGCTTCCCCATGCCCAATGGGCAGGGCAACAACTTCCCTCCTTAGCCCCAAGGTTGGTTCCAGGGTTTGGCTGTTCTTTGGCTATTTCTCAACTCAGGAGACTGATCCACTTGGCTGTGGAATGTAACAACATTCCAGGCAGCTAGCAGGGAGGGAGGGTTCTGTTCCCCTTTAAACTTGAAAGCGCGTCACTGTGGTTTTGGCTGAGTAGCCAGCATACTCCACCCCCTCTGGCCCAAATGCCGCCCACCTCAGCAAGTTTCAAGGGGAACAAGACTAGTTAGTCACTTGATCTCAAGACTGAAGTCCCAGAGAGAACAAGAAGATCGGCCCTAGGCCAGCATCCAGCTGCTCATTCAGTCATAGAAGGTGGGAGAGCAGACAGGCTCTTTGCTGACCTACCAACGAGGACCAATAGAGGACCTCCTAGACTATGGCCTCCTGCCATGACCTGTTCCAGGTGTAGAGGAGACCCCTGGCTGACCTCACTCGGCTGGCTCAGACAGAACATTCCTTTCTCTTCTACTAGGCTCCACCAAGAGGGAGAGAGCTTTGATCAGTGAGTTCAAATCCTAGATGTCCCTGGAGCAGGACCATTCCAGTTGGGAGGATGTGTGTGGGTTGGCACCCTATCGAAAGTCTCAGGCTTGGATCAGTGAGCCCTGGAGGGTCTAGGGCTCTCCTAGAGGGAGGACCCTCTGCTGCACATTCCCCAGTACTCCCTCTTGCTGACTCAGAACCACCCCTTTTCACTCTGTGACTGTGGAGTCAAGCAGGTCAGAAGTCCCTTTGTCCCTATCCCAAACCCATGGCAGGTAGCAGTTGGGGTGCTGAGAACTGGACCAGGAGCCCCCAGATACCCTCAAACTCATCTCCCTTCACTCACCCCTGTGCGCCCAGGTTACAGCCAGAGTGCCAGGAGGAGGAGGATGGAGGGGGACGGATGCGTTCGTGGTCATCCTGCATCTGCAGCCGAATGGGCCTGCGCAGCCCCCAGGAGATGTTCAGCAACCCCTCCACAATGAACTCGTCTTCTTCCTGCCATGAAACAATCGAGGGCGCTGAGCCCAGAATGGATCCATAGGATTCGAGCAGTGTACAAATTCTAGCTAGGAGGCACGCTCTGCTGGGAAGTTCCCAGCTCCTAGCAGATGACCTCCAAGGTCAACAGCACAAAAGCTTCTGTGAAGGGGCTGTGCTGAGGGGAAGGTTCTCAGCGGCCTGTGGGAGATACCCCCCCACACAAAACCCTGCGTCTTTAAAATTGAAACACACACCTGTGCAACTCATCAAACCTTTTTATTGCCCTAATCTTAGTGACTTGAAGGAAATCAGAATACAATACCAGGTGTGATAGTTCCTATCTACAGTGTCAGGAGTCAGGAAGTGGAAGCAGGAGGATTGCCATTCAGTTCCAGGCCAGGATGAGCTTCAGAATGAGCACATAACCAAAAACAACAAGGATGGAAGGAAAGAAAGGAGGGGGGGAAATGAAGATGGAAGGAAGGTGAGAGAAACGGAGAAAGGGTCAGAACTTCTCTTAAAATAACGGAGACTGGCCTTACTAATTAGAAGCAAGAACAAAACCCTAGGACTGGCTGTTTTCCCGTGTGTTTAGCAATCTGACCTAACTTTGGGTAAGGGAGATTCAAAGCTTTCCCCAAGTTTACTTACAGAGCATGTTCCTAGAGCAGAAGTGTTGCCTTAAAAGGTGTCAAGTGTCTGCTGGCTGCAAGCTGCCGCCCTGATCCGGTTGTTTTTTAAAGAAGAACTAACTCCCCCAGTGTTTTTTTGTGATCAGGCACACCACCTCCGAAGAGGTGAATAAATCCCTCAGGAATCCCAAAGTTATACTAAAAGGTTGCTGACTAACAATAAGGTCTACATAAAGCCTTCCCAGAGGCAGCCCCTCCAATCCTATTTTGACTGTGAGATCTCAGAGAGTGGATGACTGCAGGATTGTTCCGGTTTGATTTTGATGTTAAGCATGCTAAATGCTTGCTTCCCTGCTAGTAGGAACCTTAGGAAGGAGGGCCTAGCTGGAAGAAGTGGTCACCGAGAGAGTGACATCTGGTCTCTAGTACCTTCCTGTGTGTCTCTACTTCCCGTCTACCAGGAGGTGAAGAACCCTCCTGCCACATCTGGTGGTGAGCCCACCACCAGCATCTTCTTCTGCCTGGGCACATGAAGCCAAGTGCCCACAGGCTAAACCTTCTGAAACCCTCTGAGCTCACATAAATCCTCTCTCCCTTTAAGTTGTCTGTCAGGCTGTGCATTCACAGCTGCACAAAGTAATCCAAAGGACAGCTACTACGGCAGGCCCTGGCTGGCTCTTGCTCACAGCCCAGCCACCACTTAAGGTGGGGCTTCTTTTCTCCCTTCTGAACCCAAGCTTTCATGGCTGTCGGAGCGGGACCATGAAAATCTTTGGGACACCTGTTTAATGATCAACAACTGGCCTGGGTCCAAAAGATCTTCCTTGTGAAGAGGGCAATACAAAACAAGATGAGAGAGGAACACAACAACATTATGGCATTTTGATGGTTTTCAGGAGAAAGGCTTTCTGAAAGCAGGGCTGTTTATATGGTTTCCAGATGGCCAGGGCTGGCATTGATCCTTGATATTGTCCAATTGCAGGATAGTATTTAACCCACAACAGGACTAGAGTGGGGTGCTTTAAGAGACAGGGGAAGGCCATTGCACCTTATATTCTATTCCCCAAAGGCCTGCTTCTCTTCTTATGAACTAAATCACCAGGGACTGACCCCCTGGAAATGTGTTCTAGCTAACCAAGAATACTCGGGTCTAAGCCATTCTAACAAGCTTACAGAACACTTGAGTATAAGTCATTCTAACAAGCTTCTTCATAGTTTACAGAAACAGACCTAGGATCAGTGAACTTGGCTTTGAGATGGAGCCTGGGCAATGTCTGCTACAGCGATGCCTCTAGAACAGAACACCCATCCTTTCTGGATCAAAACTGGAACTGGGGAACCTTCTAAAGAATCCAAAGGACATCATCCATCATCGTCCTAAATACTAGGGTCATCATCCATAGCAGGACAGATGAATAAGAGTCTGGGCCCTTCCAGGGAGGCCTCCATGCCTCCTTTGGGGATGCCTTACCTCTCGGTGTCGGAGTTGCAGGTTTTGGCCTTCATAGTACAAGTTGTAGGTCTTCAGGTGTAGGAGAAGTTCACTCCTTGGAAGAGAAATACATTGCCAGCTAAAGCTACCACAGAGCAATCCTTCCTTCTCTAGTTTACCTTACAACTGGCCTCAGTGGTCCTTTGAGTGTATATTCCTTCTCATGGGTGTGCACACATGAACACATACATGCAGATACACACACACACACACATGCAGAGTTCTGAACCAACCTCCTCATCGACACCTTCCTCCAGGATCAAGGTCAAGACAAACATTAGGAAGTAGCCTGGGAACATCATGGAAGCCTATAGACAAAAGGCCTGGCAGGGGCTCTCCTGCCTCTCTGTGACCTTCTCTCATGCTTGCTGTGGGTTGAGGACAGGCTGAATGCCATTGGCTTTTACCAAGCTCTGAAGCTTCTAGCCCTTTCAGGAAGATAACAGGGATGGCTTAGGCTTAAAGAAGGCATTGGAGAAACCAGGACTGTCAAATACACAGGTCTATTCTTTCCAATGGAAGGAAATGGGTGACATCTAGTCACCTGGAATGCCAGAATGAAAGGTGGTCAGTCAACCTAGGGATTCTTTGCTCTTCTATTAGGAGCCAGCCTCCACACGAACCCCCCAATATCCTGAGCATCAGTAGGCCCTGATCCTGCAGTGAATAGAACACCTCCCCACCCCAGGAAAGAGGCTCCATGTCCACCCCACTGACCCTGCCTCTTTTATCCAGAGGGTGCCTGTGCCTGTGCTCTGCCATTCGTCAGAGCCATGGCAATCCAGGGCATACTACTGCGGCATGGTCTTTTCCTAGCCAGCACCACAGTAGGGGCAGTGAGCAGGGTTTGTGTCCATTTATGGTAACTGTGACAAAATACTTCAGATTGAGGAACCTCAAAACAATAGGAATTTCACCTCAGTTTCACCTCTCAGCTCAGGCTGCAGCTGATTCGGTGTGTACTGAGGGCTGGTTCTTCACTGTCTCTGCCCTGCTTCCTCACATGGCAGAGGGATAAGCCAACACCCTCATATCTTAATCCATCACCTTAGGATTCAGACGTCAGAGGGAATTTGGGGGGCACAAACATTCAGAGCATAGCAAGCAGCCACCTGCCAGCTCCTTTTTCTAGAAGCCTTGTTTGAGTTGCCAAAGGCGTAGTGTCCTATTACCCCTTTACTGGTCAGGCTAGGCTCACTGGAGCACGTTTTCATCTATGGCTGCTGTTTATGGTGCCATGGCTCTCAGTAGTCCACCTGCAGCTGCTTACTGCTCACACAGATGAAACTCCTCTCCCATTGGCTTCCATCTACTACCGGGAGAGTCCCAGCCTGGTGTGGGTCACTGGCTGACACTACAAGACATCTTACTTGGGCATGTACTTGTCTTGGCCGCATGGGATTAGGGCGGTTTGGTGAGTGTAGTCCATCCTTCGCTCCTCTTTTCATCAGAAGGAGAGGCCTGTAATTGAAAGGAGAAGAGCTTAGAGTTTAGAGCTTGGTTGTGACCTTGGTAGATCCAGCAGAAGACAGAAGGAGACAAAAGCAGCCAGAATGTCTCTCCTTCCCCTAGATCCACAGCCAGAGCTGCCCAGAGAAAGCCATACTGCCCCTGCTGGCCTCAGCCTATAGAAAAAAATACCTACAGGAAAGAGCAGGACTCCGCCCCAGCTAAGGAAAATACAGAAAACCAAGGATGGCCAATGAGTCTCCTCTCTAAAAGAATGTTTGCAACACAGAGGAAAGTCTTGTCTGTCAGAGACATCCCAACATCTACTAAAGTTGACCAAGGACAGAAAAGCACCTGAAATATCCAAATAAAGCCATGCCCAGCAGTGTAGCATAGCTCTGTGTGGGTCATTGGAGCACAGTGTATGAAGGAAATTCATTACTTGGGAAAACAAGTGATGGGTTAGGAAACTAGGAGTCTCATTTTGTTTAGTTTTATGTTACAGTAATGTATGCATATGTCTACACAGCCAAGTATAGGAAAGCATATATTCAAATCTTCTACCTGATATGCCAGGGCTCCTCTGGCAGGCATCTGTTCAGCCTTCCTGATGGATACCAACCCCTGCTATTTCTGAGGCAACCCCCCCCCCAGCACCAGGTACCTTTTGTGACCTACTTCAGCAAGTATATCATTAAACTGAACCCACTGTGTTTGTGGGAACAGAAGGGACCTGCCCTGATCACACCTTGAGTTTGACGCCATGAGAACAGAGCCAGACCTTTGACTGGCAGAAATGTAAGACAATAAATCTATGTGGTTTTAAGGCCCTGAGTTTTGGTGGTTTGTTCTAGCAACCATGAAAAGTGAATAAAGGTTTCCTCACCAGGGTGAGACTCATAGCCATCTATGTACCCAATAACAGGACCCTAAAAATTTAGCTCTAGGTTCTAAATTTTTGTGGTTTTCCAAAAACTCAACTTAATATGACTATAAAACCAGAGTAAATATGTGCTGTGCAAAAAGAAGAAAAAAAAATAGGACAGGCAGACTGATTTGAAGCTTTTTTTTTCCTCCTGTTTTTAAGTGGCAGTTACTTGTGTCTAGGAAATACCCTAAAAGGCCTCTTTCTATGTACTAGCAGATTTTCATAGTCTGTAAGTGTTCACTGTGTGTCTAGCTATGCAAAGCCAACTATTTCCTGCCCTCAGTGTGCAGGTTGCGCAGGAGTGGACAGGAGGAGTTCTATCATGGGAGGGCAAGAGCATGGTGGCCCACAGGAAGAACACTGCATCTGAGTTTAGGTTGGGTCCTAGGGATGGACTGGACTCAGGGACCCCCTAAGTAAGGTGTCAATGTAAGATAGTGGTGACAACATGCAGGGTAGATATATCCAGGCAGAAGCACAGAGGGGAGTGTGAGCCTCTGAGTTAGAACAGATAGTGTCACAATGAGAATGGAGAGGGATAGGGCAAGCTTCCAGGTAGCCCAGCCAAGAGAGTGGACAGTGGGGAAGGAGTCCCCTGAGAAGAGAGAGGAAACAAGAGACGAAGTGTTCTTAAGTATCAAGGCACCCAAGACAGAAGTGACAGTGGAGCCAGGAGCTGGTGGTGAAGCCCAGGGAATGCACGATGCCTGGGGCCCAATTGGAACTACATGAAGGCCATAGGGGACCTTAATTAGAGTTGTTCAATAGCTAGTCTCCGATGAAAATCAGATTAATGGTAAAGAGTGAGCCTGGCCACTAGTTCTTTTCTCACTTCAAACACGAGGGAAATTATATTCTTTCTTTCTTCCTTTCTTTTTTCTTTCTTTCTTCCTTCCTTCCTTTCTTAATTCCTCTCTTCCATTATTGGTTCTTCTGAAAACTCTTATGCCCTCTATCCAGTACCACCCATCCATCTTCCCATCTTGCTATTCTTCCATCTTTCCATACATGCATTCCCCAACCACCCACTATCCTTCCATTCATCCTTCCATCCTTCCTTCCATTACCTTCTTGCCCATCTTTCTATCTTCCATTCAGCCTTCCATCTTCTCACCCATCTCTCTAACTCCCATTCATCCTTCCATCTTCCATCTAGCTTCCTCCATATCTCTTTCCACCCATCTATATCTTCCCATCCATTTCTCTTCCCATATACTCATCCTCTCATCTATCAATCTATCTCCCAGTCACATCCACCCACCATCCATCCATCTCCCGTCCATCCATCCATCTCACATCTATCCATAAATCTATCCATCCACCTACCCCTCTTTTCTTCTACCCATCTTCTCATCTATCTACTCATCTCCCATCCATCCATCTATCCATCCATCTCCCACCCACCTACCCACACATACATACATATATCTATTCCCACCCACCCATCCACCCATCCATCTATCCATCCATCTCCCAACCACCCACACATACATACATATATCTATTCCCACCCATCTACCATCCATCCATCTTCCAAACCTCATATCATTTTCACCCACAATCTCCATCCCTTATTTTCTTCAGAATTATTTAGCTGGTCTCAAATAAACCTTGTGTATTTTCTATAAAACTCCTTTGGTACGCTGCCTCCATCATAGCCCATAATTTAGTAATTTTGCTTTTCATGTGAAAGCAATCTACCCAGCTCTTCAGACAGCTCTCTTTTGATACCACATCCTCTTAAACCTACTGGGAATGCCAATTAGAGACCAGGAGCTTTCCATGTAGTTATTAACATCTACTTGATACTAGTGCATAAATAGGCAGATCAATGAAACAATCGACATCCAGAATTAGATCCAAATATATCCAGAAACACAGAATGTGAGCAGCATTACTAAACAGCAGAGAAAAGACATATT
>NW_022196897.1:117587239-117616520 GCF_008632895.1 Mastomys coucha
GAGGGCTGTTTTTAAAAAGGGAAGATGAGAACAAATTACCTTTTATGTCATCTACCAAAAGATTATACAGGCATCAAAATTTAAATATTAAATATAAAATTGCAAAAGAATTTATGGTGTCTGTCTGTGTGTGTGTTAAACCAGATGACCAACCCCCTAAACAAAACAAAACAAAACAAAACAACAACAAACCCTATTAATGTTTTCAATTTCTGTTTAGAAAAAAAAAAACTTGTCCATAGAAAGTCAAAAGGCAAATATGTACAACACATATGACAAAGGTCTAATGTCCTTACCATATAAAGAACTTTCTCAGTAAAGAAATTCAAGTTACTAGTACATCTTTGAAAAAAATTTGCACCTTTCTCCCATTTTTTCTTGTCAGACTAGAAATCAAGTCATTTGGCAGGTCCAATTGTAGGGACTGTCCAGGGCCTCATACTCTTTCTAGCTACCGGGCACCCCTACCAAAGTGCACAACCAGAAATGGGCTGTTACTCTATCCTCGTAAAAGTCTTCCCTGTAGACTTTGCTGCCCTGTTTTCTCTGGCCTGCCTCCTCCTCACCTTCCGTATTTTTAAACCTCTGGAGAGGAAAGTAAGAACAATATTTCCACCATGTAAGGAGAATACTTCCACCATGTTGTTGTACTGACAGGCCAGGTTAGTAGCTGCAGGACCTACCTACCCTCTCCTCCCCGTGTTTCCAGGACATCTGAGTCTCTCTTCACAGACTTTCCAACCATCTCTACAGATCCCTAACTATCCCAACCAGCTAGACAAAGGAAGCTCGCACACACTACAAGGCAAGCCAAGAGGCGTCCCGACAGTGAGATGGAAATTTAAAATTAAGTTCCTCACAGCAGGACGGTTAAAGGAAGATGGTTTGTGTCTTTGGAATGTGGTTCAATGGAAGACTTCCTCCAAGGTGACCCACAGCTTCTGCAACTGCTGGTTGTAACCTCCCTGTCTCCCCTGTTATTATCTAGAATTTGTAGGTTGCTGTTACTCCAAATGCCTTGGAGGAATCATTTACAAGCATCATGTCCCACAATGCCTTGGGACCAAACTGGCAGTTGCTATGTCTTTGTAGAGAAGACAGGAAAAACAAACCAGAGGCCACAGCAGTGGGCATCTAGGCACAGGACCGAAACTCCCTCTGGTGTAACACACTGAGAAAAGATGGAAGAGAGGGAAGGAGAAAGGAGAGAAAGAGGGGGGAAAGGAAAAGGAAGGGCCAGCAGGGCACAGAGGCACATGCCTTTCAGCAGAGCACTTTGAGGGGTGGAGGCAGGAAGACCTCTGCGAGTTCCATGCCAGCCAGTGCTTCACAGAGAGGCCCTATCACAAAATAAAAGGTCGGGGGAGGGCATATTTCACCTGATCACTGATACAGATCTGCTCTTTGGCTGTCTAAACCTTCACCTCTACTGACCTGTGAACAGGACTTCCAAGTCTCTGCATTAAAAACTAAGGTGAATTCTGACTGTCCCTTAAATGCAGAGCATGTCTGCTATGACATTTGGGGATGTTACTAGTGTTGGACACAGGTCACCCAGGCCCCAGCCACACTGAGTTCATGATGAGGCCATCAGCCAGGCAGATTTCCTGCTAGAACTGCCTTCGTACTTAGGCAGAATGTTCTGGATTCTCCTCAGCGCTACCTAACTCCCGTGTAACGCCATCCGGCTTGTCAGGAGGATTCGGTTTGTCCCAAATGGAGAACAATCATGACGTCTTACCCACTTGCTATTAAGTCACATCGAGATCACAGCCTTCCTTCTCTCAGAACCCAGGAGAATGTCCTTCCAAAAAATATTTCCTTGGTCATGGATCATGACCACATTTCAACCACAGAGAAGCTCTGGGCTTGCTTCTGACACTCTTCAGGTGTCTTCCATATTCGGCTCAAATCCTGTGTTTTCTAAACCCTCATCTATATTTTCCTTACTGTCTGAGTCGACACAGCCACCCCTGACCAGGGTCATGCTGGAGGGACAGGCATTCATCCTCAGCCTGCCTGTCCTTAGAATAATACTTAACAGCTATGACACAAAAACCACCTGTTTGAACCTTCTTCGTTCACTCTTGGGCCAGTGGCTCCCATCCTGAGCCCTCCCCTGCCCAGGTTCCCGGGAATGATCACTCCTGCAAGGCAGAGCCTACCCCTGCAAGGCAGAGCCTGGACTCAACTGTGGCCATGAAGGAGAACCTGGTCTCAGGGGGAGGCAATTCCTAGGAGCAGAGCCTGAGCAGAGAGAACAACCCCTGCACCTGGGGTTTCTCTATATCTCCTGGAGAATGATGGAACAGGGCTGGCAGGGGACGGAGCTGGGTGGTGGTGCAGATTCCTCTGGAGACAAGCAGTTGCCTGCTCCCATAGGGACCCTGGATTTGTCCAGTGACATCAGCACTATTACTAGCCAAAAGGCCCCGCCCCCATCCGCTGGGAGGGAGAGTGACCTCACAGGCATTCCTTGCAAGAGCCATTCTCAGGATAAGGGCAGCCATTCAGATTCATGTGTGGGCAATACCTACAACATGCAAGAGTAAAATGAGTCCAGGTGGGTACCAGCAGTATCTACCACACCCTAATGGGCACTGAGAAACGGCTTGAGACCATTAAGTTACTAAATACTGAACAAAAGCTGGCGTTTCCACCTTCTGTGTGTTTAACTCTATACTCTTCACAGACCTGTAGTCAAGGAGTTGGTGGTCTACTTTTCTCACCCTTCTTCAAGGCTGAAGGTACAGGGAGAAGTCTCTGTTCTAAACCTGCAGTCCAGTCAGTGTGGATTCTAAGAACAGCAAAAGCCTCTCAGACCCTGGAAAGGTGACAGCCATCAGTGGGAGATGAGTCTTAAAGCCACAGCTCTGATCCCCTCAAGTCACGACTGGAACCAAGACAGTTGTCAGCCCGACAGCAGATTGCTTGTTATGCAAATATTTACCACTACTGGTCTCGTTAGGTGGCATAGTGGATGGGGTCTTTGTCTCAAAGCTCTGGTTGCAACACCAACCCAGAGTCTGGAATTAAAGACTACCGGCTTGGCTGTGGTAAAACAGCTGCCCACCCAAGGCACGCCTCGTGTTTTGAACATCTGGGTGAAAGGATGGAGACAGACCTGCCAGTGAAGGCATGGTCAACGACTGGCCAAGAAGCCTGTCTCTTCCTTTCCACCGGTCTGGTGCACAGGCATTCCTGGCCTCTCATACCTAGCTCCACAGAATCAGGGAAGGGCTGTTCAAACCTGAAAAGGGCTGCTCTCCTCAGCTTCCCATGAGAACAAAGGCCAGGCCTTGAGAAACTCGTGGAGGTGAGAAAGGCCAGAGCTCCCTCCGAACAGCAGAATCCCTCTCTTCCTAGGCCTTTGTTTCCTTCCAGTGCTGACACCCTTACTCCCTGGGGTCAGGGAGCCCAGAAGTTAGCTCTGGTTCTATCCCAGCCATGAGACTGTCTTTCTTGTTGCCCACTGGAAAGGCCCAAGGGAGAGAAGTAAAGTACAGGAGAGAAAGGAAGGATCGTGGCTGGACAGCCCTCAGGGAGGCAGGTGGAGAGTCCCCTCCAATAGCTGTTGCTTTTTTTCTTCCTAACCCTGTCTTCCTGGGTGTGTGGTAGGGCCTGGTCACCCCCACCTCAGCAACCATGAAGGGATAGGGTAGGATAGCATACAGCACCCATGGTCAGTGAGTAGGACAGTGAAGGAATTGTTTCAAAAAAATTCATGATGCCCAGGCCACTGTGAAAACCAATGGTTAGCAGCACCCTTGGGAGCCTCTTGGTCAGGCCAGTGTAGAGCCACTGTAAAATCTGACAAGGAGCTATGTAGACCCAGGGCAACACCAAATGTATTACAAAGCAGGAAGGATTATCTGAAAGAGAACCTAGTTGGTCTTTAGGATCCCTTCCTCTGACTTACGCTTCCAAAGAGATGACAACACATCTCTAGGGGTCATGATGTGCAGGCACAGAGCTGCTGCAAAACCCCCTTTTTTTGCAAACTAGAAGCAGGAAGTCTGCCCGGTGCAAAGGAAATGCGTGCCAGAGGCCCCAGCTTCCCCTTTGGGGCTAGTCTCTATTTCTTCTCTGTATCCCTCACCCCCCAGCTCAGAGCACTCGCGCTGTGCTTCATATTATAGAGTGAAGGACTAATTAGTCTGGTCACTCTAGAGAATCGGCATTGTGGAGGAGCTGTGACAGAGAGGAGACAGTATCGGGTCCTATGTATGTGCTTCAGCCCCCTCGTAATGGCAGGAAGAAGAGCTGATGGCACACAGGAAGCCCCAGCCCCCATTGCACCACACAAGGAAGGAGATTGGAGCTGTGGGCCTGCCCTGCAGAGATCTACAGAGGACAAGAGAGTCCACACAGTGGTTCACAACTTTGCATGAGTAAATTCAGGTTTTCGATGCTTCGCCTTTATCTAAATGCCTTGGCCAATGGAGGGCCCACTCCCTGGCCAGGCTGTGTCCTTTGGGAGCTGCTTGCTCTCTCTCTTTCCTCAGGTGACTTCTATCCTTTGCACCCAATACCTGAGTTCCCTAGCAGCACTCAGTACAAGGAGGGCTGCAGCTGAGCATCAGTAAAAGTATCCCTCACAAAGCTCTACTCTTTTTATTCTTTAAACATTTTTAAATGTGCTTTATTAGGAGAGAGTGCCTTGAAGCTTGGTGATGGTGGCGCCTGCCTTTGATCCCAGCACTTGGGAGGCAGAGGCAGGTAGATCTCTATGAGTTCCAGGCCAGCCTGGTCTACAGAGTGAGTTCAGGACAGCCAGGGCTACACCGAGAAACCCTGACTGGAAGAGACAAAGTAAATAAATAAATAAATAAATAAATAAGAAAGCACTTTGAGACTTGGGGGGTAGGGGGAGTCATGATCAGATCTTGGGGTGGAAACATATCAGGAGGTACACCCTAGCCATAGGTATGTAAGTTCATACATATCATACGAGCCAAAATCTGGTCTTAAAGAGGAGGGCATTTGAAACACTGTGAAGAGCTGGAGAGATGGCTCAGCGGTTAAGAGCACTGACTGCTTTTTTCAGAGGTCCTGAGTTCAATTCCCAGCAACCACATGGTGGCTCACAACCATCTGTAATGAGATCTGATGCCCTCTTCTGGTGTGTCTGAAGACAGCAACAGTGTATTCATACATAAAAATAAATAAATAAATCTTTTTTTTAAAAAAAAAAACATTGTGAATGTTAGAAGAGATAGATTAAAAGTAGAACAGTGGGAGAGTTAGTCACCAAGGACAGCATGGGGGGCGTGTGGCGGCAGGAGGTGGAGAGAGAGCATGCGATTCTGACTATGAGGGAAATGCTTTGACCCTACACACCGTAAAAGAAGAACCATCAGAGAAAAAAATAAAAGACACAAGGTCAGATAACTGCCCTCAGTCCCACACAAAGCCCAGTGTTCCTGGTGCAGTCCCTGGTTGGCATGGGCTCAGCAAATGGATTAGGCACCAGCCAACAGAGGCTGGGAGTTCTTTGGATATGGAAGAGTGAATGGGAGTGGTCCAGCAAACAGGCTGTAAAAAGGGCAGACCAGTAAGAGCCAGGCCCAGGGCAGAGCAGGAGGATCCTGTCCAGGTTGAGCCTGGCAGTCACAGCCACTGATCTGCAATCACAGGCACCTGAATAGAGGATAAACTGTTCTCTCCATCACAGGCTCCACAACCAGTCCCAACCCTACCCCTACTCTCAGATAAAAAGCCTCCATTACTGACAAAGGCGCAGGTCCTATCCAAGCCACCTCGCTCCCACCGGCCCACTGGGCAGATGCAGAACTGAGCCACAGCAAAGGGCTGGGCTGGGATTCCCCCCAGCAGTTGGGTCTGCAAAGACCAGCTCCTTCCACACCACCTGGGCCTCTGACTCGGGTCGGCACATTCAGGTCTGAATTCCCCAACGCAGCTACTGCAGAAGAACTCAGGAAGCAGCTCTGAGGCAACCGCCCCAAACACCTGCTTCCTGCTTCTCACCAGCGGGGGCTGGCCAAGTGAGTGACTGGAGCCACCCCAGACACCAAAACAGTCAGCCTGACCAGAAGAGCAGCTTGTTGGAAGCTTGAGGGAGATCCCGCAGGCATCCTAAGGCTTTGGGCCTTTTCAATGGGTGTTTATAAAAGGAAGCCCAAAGGCCCTTTATCTCTTGTGAGAAAACAACAGCCATGGTGCATACTAAAAATGGCACAGAAGGAAGTAAATATTCTTTCCGACAAGGTTACATGTGAGTGAAGAGGGTTCAGGTGTTGGTGTATACGAGGGTGTGTGTGTCTAAAGATAGGCATGGCATGTGAAAGCGTGTAGAGTGTTTTGAGATGTGGAATGAGGGTGGGTGAGCTGTGTGTGGTGTGCGTATATGGCTGTATGTATATGGGGAGTCAAGGGTAATGAGTGTCAGGAGAATGTGCCAATGTTTTTTCTTGTCTCACCACATTCAACACAGAAGCCTTGTAACAGTGGAATTTCTCCCCCTAGTAAGTACCAATCAGTTCTGCAGTGAACATCCAGTGTCCTCTAATCCAGTTAAATCCTGACGCTAGCTCTCTGGAGGAAGCATCAAAGTCCATGGATTGGACACTCAAACCCCTAGACCCGTCCTCTCTTCACATGCCAGTCACAAGACCTAGGTTGGAACCTGTGCTTCTGGCCAACTGGCTAGCTGCCAATCAAGATCCTACAACCTCTCGACCAGTTGAGCTTTTTTAGGCTAGGCAGCTCGGGGAAGTACTTACACGATACAAAACATATCACAGAGGGTGCAGGAGCTGCACAGTGTGAGGTCTAGAAGCTTCCATGCCCTCTGTTGGTGCAAGGCCCTGGTAATGCTCTAAATCCTATCTTTTTGAACATGAAGAGCTCCCTACGTAGGTATGCTTGAAGCATCAACAGCTGCATTGACACGTAATTGAACAAAGAGGGCATGATCCAATGCTTGAGCAATAGGTGAGGAAAGCCAGCAACGTTTCATGCATCTTAGCCTCTCTGCTCAGCAGTCCCCCTCCTGGGGCAAGACCAGTCTGGAACAAGGAGAAGCAGTGCGATCCACTATAAGGCAAGGTAACTAACAGAATTCAGACTGGCTCAAGCAGCGTCTTAGGATGCTGGTCCTCATCCTCCATTATCTGCAGACCCTGGAAGGAAGAGCTTTGTCACAGCTCTGTGAAGGCGGCCTCTGTTGCCAGGCAAAGGGGCCCTGCCCTTCTGTGAACTAAAATTCAACTGTGATAGAAATTTCACCAGAGTGGTTTGTCTCAAAGTGGTTAGGGGGTACGGGGGAGATAACACAGACGCAGGATGAGTGAAAAAGAAAATACACTCCAGACCCGCATTTCTCAGCAGCAAGGGCTATTTTACTAGGATAGTATAGAAGGGTTTCCTGGAAAGACAGCTGAACCTCCTTCTGACCCAGCATTTGCACCTACATCGGTTGAGTCCTGCCTGCCTGTCTGCAGGCTGGTCTCCCAGCTCAGCAGACTTGCCAACAGCAGGTAAGGAAGGGCTGCCTCTGGTTTCCTCCCATGAAACCATGTTTCTGTGAGGGCCACACGTCCTGTTTACAGAATGGTTTCCAAGTCACTGGCCACACCGAGACTCTGACCTCACATCCTCTTCCTGAAGGGAACCCCCACAAGCCTTCCCTTTTTTGGTGCTACAAGCTGAGAATCTGAATTTTGTATACTGGAATCTTGGGGGTTTCCTCTACTTCTTACCTGAGATCAGGGTCGAAAATCAAAAGCCAGGATGTCTGACTCCCTTTCTCCCCAGAACCCACAGGGTCTTTGGACTAAAGGCAAGGGTCTCCAGATGATCAGCCCAACCCGGGTGTCTTTTTCACCTCTTTTTGACATAATGCCCAACCATCAAAGGAGGAAAATTCAGTATCATCCAGCCGATTTCCCAGCACCAGAAGAAAAGTGCACATCTGGGGGTTTCCATAGCATTTCAAGGGAAATCCTCTACAGCATCATAGTCACACCTGCTCAGCTTGCCCTGCCCTAGCTGACTGGCCCTACATGGAAAATCAGTACCATGAAAAACTGAGTCCCTTCAAGGTCCTCCAAGGCTGTTTGTATAGAATCTGCTTCATGTTCCCTAAGTGCCTGGGATTTGAAGGGTCACCCCTCTCCCCCCGCAACACCACTAAGCTAATGAAAAAGGCAGAAGCAGGCACAGAGCCTCCCAGAGGCATCCCAGATCTACCTGGGATCCACACCCTGAACACTCATGGGCCCAGCAGGACTCCTCTTAGCAAGGATCTTAAAGCTTTCCTTCTAGATCACGGCACCCCGCAGAAGCACGCTGACCTGTTCAGTGGCCCTGGAATACCTGCATAGATCCACAAGACCTGGCTTCCCAGTCCTGAGCACAGGACCACAGCTTCCAGATCACCTTCATCTCAGTTTTAATTCAAAGAACACACTTATTGACTGGACATGCCCAGCTGTCCCTCCACATGCACAGCAGAGTGATTCTCACCTTGAATGTCCCCATGGTCAAGAAGATCCGACACAGAACTTCATAAAGAGGGTACCTATTATCTTCCTCTATTACTTAACTTCTCAGAATACCCAAAACTTCATGGACCCTACCATCCCAAGCCCCACCCCTTTGCCCTAGGCCATCTTGTGAACAAAATGTCAACACACATAGCCATGGTCGCCATGAGGGGCACTTAGCCACAGGGTTCTGGGACATACATACACAACAAATTCTTAAAATTGAAAAGTTGAGACTCCATATTTAAAGAAGTTAATCTAGCAGCCCATAACTGAATCTTACTCACCCCAAGACAGCTACTGACCCACCTTCCCAAACTCACCACCCACACAGAGAGTCCTTGGGTGAGATAGTTCAGTGGCAAGGGGCTGAGGCCCATCAACCAGAAGCCATCAAACCCAGCTACAATCAGCTCCTAGCCAGCAGGGCTATACACCTCCACTGCAACCATCTACCTCTCTCCTGCTAGGTGGAGATAGAGGTGGAAGCTCAGCACCTGTCCCAGGGCAGGGAGAAGGGCCAGGGCCCCATGGCCTGGCATGAAGTAAACCACAAACATCAAATATAAAACTTCTCACCCAAGGCTTTCCATTTTTAATGTACAAATAACATATACATTTTATGTGGTTTTTTAATACAAATAAGCAATAAGTATGGTCATAAGATGACAAATATAGAATGATCTCACTTATATAGGGGCTTTCTAGAATAAGCAAATTCATAAAGACAATATGTAGAACAGCAGTAAGTAGGGGCTGGGGAGAGGACAGAGTGGGAAGGATTGTTAAGGGGTACACAGCATCTGTTCAGAGTGACATATACTCTGGAAATACATAGAGGTGATGGTCCTACAAGTTTGCAAATAAGTTTGCTGACACTAAATTGTACACTTAAAATTATCAAAGAAATAGTTTTTATGGTTTTCAACGAGGCATTAAAAGTGTAAAGTTAGCCAGGCAGTGGTGGCGCACACCTTTAATCCCAGCACTTGGGAGGCAGAGACAGGTGGATTTCTGAGTTCGAGGCCAGCCTGGTCTACAGAGTGAGTTCCAGGACAGCCAGAGATATACAGAGAAACCATCTCGAAAAACCAAAAAAAAAAAAAAAAAAGTGTAAAGTTATTACATGTAGAGGAAAACGAGAGATGAGAATCAAAATCTTCAAATTCTGACATCTAGAGATACAGGCCATCCGCTCTTGGCATCCATCCTTGCAGACACATATCTAAAGGCATGGCATGGTTTACAAAAGTAGTACCCTGCCTGGTAGCTTCCTTCTTTCAAGTACACAGTATCTGTCCGTGTTTACAGACATGCATCTGTAACCTTTACTTTCGAAGCCATGTGATATTCCATACCATAATTAACTAACTGGAGATTGTAAGCATCATAAACAATAACTCTAGGGATGTCCCCAAGCACTTGTCCAATTATATCCTTAGTGGAGTGCTGAGTCAGGGGCTCCCTCAGGAAGGCTGTCCAAAGAACAGAGAGAATAAGCTACTCTAAGGAGGCTAAATTCTGACTTACCAACACTCTGCTCTCTACACAGATCTCTCTTAGACTCCACTTGGGTTCCTAACAAATTGTATAGTGCTCAGAAAGTTAGACTGTCTTTTCCACAGAACCCATCCTAACCTCCATCCCCAGGGCTTTCCTGGGGACACATCCTCGTGGACCGTGAAAAGCAGGCAACTGGGACCTAACAAGGCAGGCAGGGTTATCCAGCTTTAATGTTCACTGAGCTTCTTATCCAGCAGGAGACCCTAGCACCTCTTTGAGGGGCCCAAGGATGCGTGCTTTTAAAAAGCTTTTTGTTGTTTAAGATTTCAGTCTTGCTCGGGGCAGTGGTGGCACACGCCTTTAATCCCAGCACATGGGAGGCAGAGGCAGGCGAATTTCTGAGTTCTAGGCCAGCCTGGTCTACAGAGTGAGTTCCAGGACAACCAAGGCTACACAGAGAAACCCTATCTCTGAAAAACAAAACAAAACAAACAAACAAACAAACAAAAAAAACCCAACCTAATCCCTTGCCTCTGAAATGGGGAAGTGAGGCTCAGAAAGGTTTGGCATAAATGTCTCAATAAGCACCCTAGAGCCCCAGGACTGTCTCAAATGGTGATTCAACCAAGTCAGAGCAAAATTTAGACAACTAGTGCAATCCTTATCCTCCTTTGCTGGGGCATAAAATTGAAATTGAGATCACTGGGCTCCCTCAGGAAGGCTGTCCAGGAAGGCTGTCGGAAGCCTTATCCCATACCTGACCATATCCCAACTCAGCTGTGGGCAGAGGGTTCACACAACTCATGTCCTGCCAACACAGTGTTCAGTGACATCATGCTGATAGCTAAAAACATTCAGCAGCAACAGGAATATTTATACTACAGAAACAGGTGAACACCCCAACCTAAGGCTTCCCCATCCCACCCTTCTGAGAGCCAGCTGTTAGGATGCCACAGTGTATCACTGGGAGCCAGCTGTTACAATGCCACAGTGTATCACTGGGAGCCAGCTGTTACAATGCCACAATGTATCACTGGGAGCCAGCTGTTACAATGCCACAGTGTATCACTGGGAGTCATCTGTTACAATACCACAGGGTATCAGTGGTCACAACCTAGCTATGAATTCTTGAGCCATTTTCTCACCTAACAGTCTCTCTTTCCAAATCCAGTTCTCCATGTTCTATCATAATACATACATAATACATAATACACAGTCTCAGATCTATCACACCCTTCCTTGTATTAACCAAAGAACTAGAAAATGTCTTCCTCAACACAGAGACAAGAATCCAAGTTCAAATGGAAAGGGAATGGGGATGTAAGACAATAAAGGAAAACAGAGTGATGTCTCCTGGATTAAGAGCACTGGCAGCTCTCAAGACCAGGTTTGGTTCCTACCATCTACATGGCAGTTTACAACCATCTGTAACTCCAGTTCCAGGGCATCCAATGCCCTTCTCTGAACCTCTGCAGGTACCAAGCACTCACAGGATACACATACCATACATATAGGCATTTACCTATCTTCATACAATAAATCTTTAAAAGAGAGAGTCATTTCTGTGAGCAGTTGGAAAACAATGTCTCAAGACAGAACTTTAGAGACAGCACTGAACATGAGACAGCACAGAACATGTCCCAAAATAATCTCTTCAGAGTGAGGGAACTGGGGTGTATTTATATAGTTTATTCCATCACTGGCTGATAGAAGTCAACAATACATAAGGAGGATACGGACCAGTCTACTACATGACCTATATCCTACAAAAAAGAAAAAAGAAAAAAGAAATGATAAGAAGGAAGACAGACTCCAAACCCATTATACCTATAGAAAGGAACAGTTAGCCAAACAAACACAACTAAAGACCACATAGTGATGGAATATGTCAATCACTTTGGGTTGACATAGCCGAAGAAAGCACAGGGGATCTTTCTGTCAGCTGTTAGAGAGAGTTGGAGATGGGGGGACTTGGAAGTCATTGGAGTCAGCCAAACGCCCTGATTCAGCCACAGGTGCCTTGAGCAGGAGTCCACAGGAGCCCCAAACTATTAGCCCAAACAACTTCGTCAAGTTGTGCTTATAGGCTTGGCGTCTACATCCAGGGAGGATCGGCAGTGACCCACTCAATGGAATCTGAGCATGCCCATGTTTACTGTACCTGCTGCTCTGTCTACTACCCCACAGCCACATCCTCTGTGGAAACGCAGAAGCAAACTAGGGGGCTAAAGTGGGGAGCTTACCTTTCCTCAAAGACTTGAAAAAAATTCTTCTAGGAGTTAGCCATGCCGTGGTGGCACATGCCACTCCAGCGCTCTGGAGACAAAGGCAGATCTCTGTGAGTTCAAGGTTAACCTGGTCTATACAGTGAGTTCCAGGACAGCCAAGACTACACAGAGAAACCCAGTCTCAAAAAAAAAAAAAAAAAAAAAAAAATTCCTTTAGAAGCAGGGAGGTGTTTGTCTGTGGCAGTGTGTGGTCGGTGTAAATAAATGGTAAACAGTATAAAGGACTGTCACCCTGGCATTATAAGCACAGCTGGGGCAGCTCTCAGCAACTAAAACTTGAGATCAAAGACGTGACGTGTTTTTATTCCAAGCACACAAGACTGGAGCAGTTTTTCACTGAAGGAGAGGAAAGGAGGCCTGGGCTGGCCCTAAGGCCAGTCTTAGGACTCCCCTCCCCCATTCCCTCTCAGCCTTTCCTTAGGACTCTGGCAGCTACATGCCTCACTATCTACCTCCATCTCCTCCCAAGCTGTGAGGACACTTCCTCTCTAAGAATCCCAAAGATGACAATCAGCTCAGACTCTCTTGGGATTGGACAGCAGGTCTCCTTTCTGGCAAGCCCCAGAGCCCAGCCCCCAAA
Organism: Mastomys coucha; assembly: GCF_008632895.1. Taxonomy (NCBI): domain Eukaryota; kingdom Metazoa; phylum Chordata; class Mammalia; order Rodentia; family Muridae; genus Mastomys; species Mastomys coucha. Next base: position 117,600,118 of record NW_022196897.1, read on the forward strand.
GAGAGGCAGAGGTGTCAAAAGTACAGGGCTCTGAGCACACCTCTAGCTGGGATCCTTAGCCATCCCTAAGTAGCGTGCACACAGGGCCAGACAAGAAGCCTGGCTGCTCGCACCAGAAAGAAGTCAAAAGGGAAAGCAGACAGCCTCTGAGGTGTTGCAAATGGACCCTAACACCTGAGAGAGGAAGAAAACTGAAAACACGGGGTGGCATCTATTGCTCTCCCCCTAAAAGACCACAAAATAGAAAGAAAGCAGGCACCTCTAAACACAACAGTGAGCTGGAGAGAGGTATGCTGTGGAAGCAGAGCCTGGAGACATCGCCCTCAGGGGAGGGGGGGCAGGGGTGAAGGGATGGGGTTGGAGTGTGTGATGGCTGCAGGGAGTGTGTGATGGCTGCACACACAGGTGCAAGAACAGAGCATGTACTGACCAACCTGGCCCATCCCACGGATGCTGGTGTGGAGATCTTGGATACTTTGGTCTCCTTTTAGCTGGGTTTCTCAAGTCTACCCTCATCATTTGTGCTTGAACCCCATGTTTTGTTGTGTTTCTGCAGTACCCCGCCTCTGCTCTTCTATTTGTTAAAGAAAAAATGGGTGTGGCTTCCCACGACCCTGCGCCCCAACACAGGCAATACTAAATACTACCAATCCACACCTCCAAGTGACCAGGCAGACTATACAGTCTCCTTTGGTACTAGGGCAAGAAACATGCTTCTTTGCAAACAAAGGTCATCTCTCACTCTGCCATTATTTGATGTACCTTTCTACCTTCCCGAATCCTGCGGGACTGCAGCAGGTCCTAGGAATCAGGCTTTAGTCCGAAGGAGGAACAGCCCATACTCAATAGCCCTATTCTAGGTTCTCCGAGCTCAAAAGAGCATCGCTCAGGAAGATGCCACAGTTAGTCTGCTAGGACAGAAAGGGAGGATGAGAACAAGGGAAGGAAGTGGGGGGCACTCTTCTCAAATCCAGTATAGCTTAGTCACAGAGGTTTCTTTAACTCTCAGACCACCTGTAGGAAAAGTTTCCACTTAATAATCGTGGGTTGAAAGTACGACAAATCAACCTCAGGATCCTCATTCAAGTGCTCTTCAAAAATATCCCCTGGCTGAATCTGCCTGCTATTTCTGAGAACCGCGACCCTAATTTTTCTTCCCACTGTCCCAGGACCATTTACCGCAGGGACCGAGCCCACTCTGACAAATTGTTATTTGTCCACAGCTTCCTCTTACAGGAGTCCTCCACTTGTGGGATGCTTACCCTGGCCTCTGTTCTCAGGAAGAATCGTTCCTAACGCCCTGGTTTCCAGACCCTTGGGACTAAAGCGCGCGCAGCGTTGAGAAGCCTCGTGCTGAGCTTGTCGCTGAAACACAGTGGCTATCTGTCCAGTGTCTAGTCCAGATCTGTCCCTGCCGGGACACCACCATTCTGCTGCCTCCCGGGGCGCACTCGGAGATAAGGCTGGGTGCAGAGTAAGCACTCTTATATACAGGAATGGCCAGGCCGTCTTTTGAAAGCACCTGCCTAGCTTGGCCTCCAGCGACCTCAGGCACCAGCTCCGGAAGGGACCAGAAACCCGGGAGGGGGAAGTGCACAGAGCACCGCGCTCTCTTAAACTCTGAAACCCAAAGGGGGTCTGGGCTTGCCACTGGCCGGCGACTTGAGTCTTCGCCCCGGGACAGAGGGCGCACTACAGTCCGACCCTCCCCTAAGCTCCCCAGGCCTGCACCTGCTATCTCGCTTCATCTCTCCAGAGAGTTCGGGGACATCCTGCTCCGGGAAGGGGGGCACTTCCTTACCATTGCACTTAGTGTCTACTGCAGGAAAGATCTTAAGGGGTCAGAGCCGAAGGATGAGCTCCAGGCCACAACTTTCTACCCGAGGAAAACCTGTGGGCTGGGGCGCCCGCCTGCGTTACCCCTGGGGCAGCCCGCACACCTAAGCCCACCTTGAGGCTTGGGAGAAGGGTGGCGAGCGGCGACAGGGAAGACTTAGGGACCCGACCAGGCTGGCCACGGGCCGCTGAGGGAAAACTTTGGACTGGATAGAGGGAGACAGGACCACCGGCACCTTGCGCCCGCATCCCGCGCCAGTACCCGGCTCCGCGTGCCCCGCGCCCTGCGTCTTGCCTGAGTCCCGGACCATCCGCATCCGCTCTCGCCACAGGGGTTGGAAAGTGGGGGCGCCGCTGCGGGGGTGGGGGTGCTCCGGCGTGCTTGGCCAGTGATCCGCGGGACCCGCTCGCTTGGGCCGGCCTGGGCGGCGACAGTGCGGCTGAGGGCGGGCGCCCCGCCCACCTGGCCCCTCCGCCCCGCCTCCCCAAGCTCTGCCTTTATCTGCCGATCCTTGACCAACCCACCCGCCACCCTGCAGTTTTCTCTCCCCAACCCTCTTCTCTAGCCTTTCTTCCCTCTTCTCCCTCCCACCCTTCTAGGGGGCGGAGCTTCTCCCCTCCCTTCAAGACAGACAATGCTGTGGCTTCACGTTGCCTCCTCCCTTCATCTTTACCCGCCCCCCCCCCCACCCCTCTCCAGCTCGCGCGGGCTGCCAGCGTTTCTTCTCGGCCGGCCAGAGTGGATGAGGCGGAGAGCGCGGGTGGAGGGACTAAGGTGCTGCCTCTCACCCCATCGCGCCTGCCCTCTCCAAGCTGAGCGGAGATTTGGCCCAAGCTCTTCAGTTTGCCTGGCACTGAAACAATCAGCCCCAGGGAGCAGCCTGCCTAGAGAATGCAGATTTCCTAGCAGAGGATGTGCAGTTGGTAGAGGAGGGTGGTGGTTCCTTCTAACACCCGGGTTTGTTCCCAAAAGGGTTTATGTTGCCAAAGGGCTAAGTGGGCCCCTTCGACTTCGCAGACCCGCAGACGTGACAGCAATGTGAAGGAAGTCAAGTTTCTTTGTCCATCCTTCACCTCCTCCTCCTCTCCACCCTCAGACCTCCGGGGAAATGTAGTGCATAGGAGGAAGCACCCAGCTACAGATTCTGTAACCTCTAACCATAATTCTTCGTTTTTTGCATGCCCGACCTTGCAGTCGGTCCCCATACGAAAGGGGAAGGGAACCTAACGGTTAAAGAAAGGGCGGCCAAGCCCCCGAAGTGCATCCCATATGCCTGGAAGCCAGATACTCTCTTCCAAACTCATTGTTTGGATCTTGGAATGTGTCTCCCATAGAAACAATGTTATAAACGGCTATCCGTTCCCAGGCCAGCCACAAATGTGCTGAACCCAAAGCGCAGCTGCGGGGTGGTGCTGGAAATGTCCCACAATACTGAACAAGAAGGCTACTGATCAGCTTTTTCTACTGTGAAAAGGGAGGGTGGGTATTAGGGAGATAAATGCATCTAGTTATTTCCCCTTGGGCTATAAACACAAACCTGGTCCATTAATTTCTCTCACCGGAGCCATTACTGTGTATTAGGTAAGCTGCTTTCCTTTGCAAGTATCAGGACCTCAGGAAACATGTGCTCTGAGGATATGAGCGTCTCTCAAACTAGAACTGCAGAGAGAGCTGAGGAAATCTCCAGGAAACCTTCTCCAAGGGTTTTTTTTGTTTTTTTGTTTTTTTTTCTAACCTGGCCTAACCTGGTCTTCCAGGACCTCAGACACGGGACAAAGGGCAGCCATGACTCCTAACAGCGGGGGCTCTGGTTTGGCTGTGAGATGCTGCTAGAATTCCTCAGTTCTACCCCAGCCTCTCAGGAGAGCTGCTCCCTGGCTCCCCTGACTTGCCTTGAGTCAAATGGTCATCTTATAACCAATCATCTGGCTTCCTGCCAATTAGGGTGCATTCCTAATGGCAGAAATACTTGTCCTTAGTCCTGTTAAATCCAAACCTGGCAAAGCCGGGTGATATGCACCCATGATTCCAGTGCTCATGAAGCTGAGACAAGAAGTCTGTGAATTTGAGACTATTCCATGCGCATAGTGAGATCTTTAAAAAGCACCTCCATGAATACAGTGAGTGGTGATTTGAGTCACTGGAAAACACCTTTCTAATGGCCTGTTTCCTCATATCGAGGCTGTAGGAGAGGAGAATGGTCCTTCATCCTTTCAGAGAAGTCAGAGATGATGCATCTGGGCTGGAGATGCTATTTCTCAGTAGGAAACACACATTGAATTTTACCTTTCAGCACTGCAGACTTCCACATGCAGACTGCACAGGAAGGTCCGCTGCCTATGAGAGCAGCAAAGGAGCACTGTCTAAAAGAAGCTGCCCAGTAAAAGTGACACCAAATACTGGGGCAGTAAGTCCAAAGGAAAGGGTGGGGCCCTGGGTTCCTCACAAGAGCTATGGTATGCCTTTAAAATGTCTAGTAGCCACGTTAATAGTAGTTGGAGAAAGCCAGGCATGATAGCACATACCTGTAATCCCAGCATTTGTAAGACAGGCAAGAGGACTGTGGGTTCAAGGCCAGCCTAGGGTATAGGGAAACTCTTGTCTCAGAGGTGGTGGTGAAGGAGGAAGAGGAAAACAAAGCAGATAAAATTAAGCTTTATAATATTTCTGTTTAGCCTGGTGTGATGAAAACATAATTTTAACATGTAATCAATATAAAAGTATTACTCTGGGCATGGTGGCACAAGCCTTTAATCCCAGCAGTAGGAAGGTATAGGAGGATCCTTGTGAGTTCCAGGCCATCCAGGGCTACATAGTGACATGCTGTCTTTAAAATACATAAATAAATCTTTTTTTTTTTTTCGGTTTTTTGAGACAGGGTTTGTATAGCCCTAGCTGTCCTGGAACTCACTCTGTAGACCAGGCTGGCCTTGAACTCAGAAATCCGCCTGTCTCTGCCTCCCAAGTGCTGGGATTAAAGGCGTGTGCCACCACTGCCGGGCAAATAAATCTTAAATACACAATAATATAAAGAAATTATTCATGAAATATTTTATATTTGATACTATATATTTAGTATATTTTTGTTCTAAGGATGAAGTGGGTACATGTTTAAACTTCAGCGCATCATAATTCAGATGCTAAATTTTTATCAAAAATTTCTCAATTTGATTCATGTATTTAGGAATATATGCATGTATATGTATATATATATGTAACAGCGATTTATTTTTAAGAGAGGCCAAGAGTTTGAAAGAGAATAAGAAATTATATAAGAGGGTTAACATGGAAGAGAGAGAAGGAGGTGTAGCCCGCGCAGTCGTCTCGCCAGCAAGAAAAGACACGCGGACACTAGGTTCCTTCTGCAGCAACGTTTATTTCCTCCTCAGTAGGGGAAAAGGGTCAAGCCAATAATCCACACTGCTTATATACACCACAGTGCGGCGTGTCTGCCCATGATTGGCTGTTCGCTCATTACCCTACGTAACGCCCCAGAATGGGCCATGACTTTTCACTCTATGCATATGCGCAAACAGTTCTTTACTAGGAGTTGACAGTGGAAGTAGGCACCATCTTGCCATGGCAAATGTCTCTCCAGCTTCACCGCTCCCCACAAGGAGGAAATGATGTAATTATATAATCTCAAAAGGTAAAAGAAGAAAAAATTCTCAGTCTGTAGTTACATTTTTAAAAGCTCTAGTTGGACAAGTAGACTCACATACCTAAGTGGGTCAGACAGACTCACATACCTAAGTGGGTCAGACAGACTTCAGACTTAACCTAGTAATTGCACTGAGAAGCAATATCTAATTTTAATTTGAGTTTTGAGTAAATAAACTTAAAATTCTGTTCCTAAAGAACAGAGCTGGGCAGTGGGTGGCACACGCCTTTAATCCCAGCACTTGGGAGGCAGAGGAAGGCAGATTTCTGAGTTCGAGGCCAGCCTGGTCTACAGAGTGAGTTCCAGGACAGCCAGGGCTACACAGAGAAACCCTGTCTCGAAAACCAATAAAAAAATAAATAAATAAATAAATAAATAAAAAGAACTCAAGCCAGCCAGGTGTGGTGACACACTCTTTTAATGCACTCCTCCAGCATTCAGCAGGCAGAGGCAGGCAGATCTAAGTGTTCAAGGCCAGTCTATTCTACACAGTGAGTTTCAAGCCAGTCAAGGATACATAGTGAGACTCAGTCAAAAAAAAGAAAAAGAAAAAAAAAAAGAAAGGAAGGAAGGAAGGAAGGAAGGAAGGAAGAAAGAAAAACAAAGAGAGAAAGAGAAAGAAAAAAACAGCAAAAAGAACAGAAGCCAATTCAATAACTACATGTGACCAGCGGCCTCCAAGGAGGATGAGCCGACTAATAGCTTCCAGAGTGGGTTGAAGAGGCCTTCTGATTCTCATTAGCAAAACACACGCAGAAATGTAGAACACCCACAGAAAGTAATTTTTCACCTTCCTATATAGCTCTCACTCTTGCATCTGGAAAGGTGTGCGGGAAGTAGGAGGACCTGCCCCCATGATTATACAGAGGGAAGGCCTGTGTTTAACTTACTAGGGTCACCATAAATCCCTGGGTACCACAGACATGCAAAGGTTGGAGAAAAGCTAAATCATGAGGTGCAGGCTAGACTTGAATGAAGGTCATTTGCTTAGGACCCAGAAAGCAAGAATGAAGGAAGGACTATAAGGGTGGAAAGAAGAAAGACGCCCAGTACATTAGTAGACAAGTCAGTGCTGTGAGCATCTAGGGCTGCAGTCCTCGGGGTACCCTCTGAGGAACTGGATAAGTGTACCTCAGAGCTGTCTACTCTGAGGCTGGGGGACTGTGCAGTTTATGGAAACCTGACCATTTGAGTATGGCTTCCAGCCTAGCTTACCTCCTCAGCCCTTCTGAGATGTAGCTGCTGTCCCTGTGATGATAGGGACAGGAGAGAGAGGAGATGAAACCTCTGCCCGTGGAGTCTGGCTGTGAGTCAGAAGCTCAGCTAGTAAATCACAACTGCCTCTCCAGCTGGCGGCGTTTGACTTCCCAAAGACATTTCAAAGGAGGGCATCCCAGCGTCTGAACAACACACCTCATAAGACTACCTATGGTTTCATTCAAAGGAGATTCTTGAAGATAAAGAAAATAAGTAAACTATCTCACTTTAAAAAAAAAACTTTCAAGCTTTTCTTCATCTTTACAACTTCTTATAAATCCTATTTATTATAAATTGGAGCTATGTAACAGAAGTCACAGAAGCACATGCGCAGTCACTGTGGGGCACCTAAGGACACACTGCTCTCAATACCTGCCTGAATCCCAAGTACTTTCTCTCCTGTCTCTTAAAAATCTCACTGACTTTGCTTCCTCTGACTCCTTCTGGAACTCTATCCCAAAGCACAGCCAGAGATCTCACTTCACCTGAGTAGAGGTCCCAGGGTGGGCCATGTTCCCCTGCCACACCAACTCGACATTGTGGGCGGAGGTCGCCACACACAGGTCATCTGCTTGAAGACCTCCCTGAAGCTCTGGAGTCGGGTCAGGGCTGGCAGGAAGGCAGATGGTCTCTCAGGGACCAAAAGCCAAGGTCAGTGGTGCTGAGTCCTGAAGGGGTGTAGGGCACCCAGACCGTGAGTTCCATAACTACAGGACATAAGCAGCAAATGCCAACTAGCCCCTCAAGGCTGGGTCTACCATCCCGCAGCATTTCAAGATATCTGTTGGGCTGGTGAGATGGCTCAGCGGGTTAAGAGCACCAGCTGCAATTCCAAAGGTCCTGAGTTCAGATCCCAGCAACCACATGGTGGCTCACAACCATTTGTAAGGAGACCTGACACCCTCTTCCCAAGTGTCTGAAGACAGCTACAATGTATTTACATATAATAAATAAATAAATAAATCCTTTTTTTTTTAAAAAAAAGATATCTGTCAAAGCAGGGTCTCTGGGGATGGGGGGGTAGGGTAGGGAGACTCTGGTGCTGTTATCTACCCACATGCTGCCACAAAAGAAAAGACATACTTACTCTCCCCCGGACCCACCCTGAAGACAGCCAGAAATGAAAGGAGAACTCCAAGAGAATTTTTAACGTACAGAGACCAACTGTTTAAATGATTGTATCAAACTGCATTTACCACCCACCACCTTCTATCCTGGAAGTAAAATCTACAAGAAGATACAATGAGTTCCAGAGAAATAAGGAAATCAAAGCAAGTTCTGCCGTGAGGTCCCAACCACATCTGGACGTGCCTGGAACTCTGGCAAGGGAAGCTGGCTGGAAATCTGTTTGAGAGATGAAAAAAGGGCCCCTCTGGGAGGTTACTCTCACACTAAGAACAAAACAAGTTGGGCCCAGAAACAAAGCCCTAGTTGACAGGAGTTGAATGGCCGAGGCCCACAGAGCCTCGCTTTGTGGACTTTCCTGCCGAGTAACACTAAAAGGACCTCAGGCCACCATCCGGCTTGGTATTTCCCAGGAAAAAGAAGGTGGACTAAGCAGTGGTCACAGCGACTCCCCCCAGGCAGCCGTGCTCTGCCCTCTAAAGCTAGCTAGCAGCAGCACTTCCGGGAGGTGCTCCCCAATGGACTCTTGTTCTTTCACCGGTGAGTTCTTGTTCTCAGGGGCCCGGATAGAGATTTAATTTAAAACGCCGCCCACGGGCTTATATTTTGAGCCTTTGGTCTCCAGCTATGGGTACTATTTTGAGGAAGTTCTAAGGTAGAGAATCTTTGCAGGAAGTAGGCCAATGAAGGAGTGCCTTTGAAGGTTAGGAGGACCCCGGCTGCTTTTCTGTCTGCTTCCTGTCTTATAGGAGCTGCAGAATTTCCTCTGCCACACGTCACTGCTGCCATGTTTTCTTGGTGCAGCTCGCCCCTCCCTTAAGCTTCTAGTGTCGGGGATTTGGTCACAGAGATGAAGAGTAGATGAGAGAAGGTGCCCTCAGTTGTTTCATTTGAATGATCTGCTTCTCCTTCCACTTTTGATCAACTGAATGTAGCCGCTCAACCTCAAACCATGAGACAAAGAAACCTTTTTTCTTTACAAATTATCCAGTCTCAGCTACTCTGTTATGGCAGACAGGAACTGGGGTAAGATGCCAACTCAGGGGCTAGAGAGATGGTTCCCCTGTAAAGTGCTGTTTGTACAAAAATGAGGTCCTAAGGTCAGACCCCTGGATTTGTTTACGGGACTCTCTCACCCTGCCTTCCTTAGGCACCCCAGAACCCCACCCGCAAGGAACAGTGTGTTATTTTCACATAACTCAAGTCTGAATGAGCTGGCAAAATTTAGATTCGCAGCTGCTAATCTGACCCCATTTGTTCTCACAAGCTGGAGAGACGACGAGATATCTGAGAAGTAAAGATTTTGTCAGGGAGCTCACCCAGTGTGCTTCCATGGAGAAGGGCTATCTTAACTAAGAGTCCATATCATCCACAGGTGACAGGTTTCTGTCCAGTCTAAAATATTTATATGGCTCAGTATCTGGAGTCATCCTTGACGATGGAAATGCAGAGCAGCTCAGAACTCTTACACAGCCCCATAGAGTGAGCCTACCTTACCAAACATCTGATAAGAATTGAAGAAGAAGGCAAAGGGTCCTGGGTAAATCACCTGGAATTGTACACACACACACACACACACACACACACACACACACAAATTTGGGGAAAAGTCTCAAGATTAAACTTAGAATATAGCCTGCTAAACTTATTATGTACATAGTACCTGAACTGTTTTCAAGTACTGGGAATAGTCCATAGAATTTTTCAGCCGGGCGGTGGTGGTGCACGCCTTTAATCCCAGTCTACAGAGTGAGTCCCAGGACAGCCAGGGCTATACAGAGAAACCCTGTCTCAAAAATAAATAAATAAATAAATAAATAAATAAATAAATAAAATAAAAAAAAAAGAATTTTTCTAGGAATCATTTCTAATTTCCTTGACCCGAGGTCCCATCCTGTCGAAGCTTCTCTTCCACTTGGAACCATGTTCTTTGGTGTGAGTCCATACAAACTGAATAAGCACTCACAATTGTTCAAAGTTTATTTGTAAGGCATCAGCAGTGTGCAGGCCACTAGATTAGGGGCTAGGTAAAAGACAGGACAAGCAAGCATCACAAAGCCAAGAGCAGCAACAATGTATTAATGGGCTCAGAACACAGACTTAAAGAAATCAAGTCACATCACCATTTGCTTGTAAAAGCTTGCATGAGCCAGCCTACATCACCAGCGAAGGAGTTCAAAGAATCAAGGCGTCTGAGCAAAGGAAGAGCAACAAGTCCCAGTGGACTCTGTCTTACTGGACCTTGCCTCCCTCTCCCTCTCCCTCTCTCCCTCCCTCTCCCCTTCCCTCTCCCTCTCTCCCCTTCCCTCTCCCCCACTTCTTTCTCTGCTTCTTACACTGCTTGTTCTCCATCTGTTCTCCATTTTATGCCTAATAGTAACCTGTGCCCCTGCATCCATGTAGGATGAAAGATGCTATATCCACCATCCACTCCTTGAGATTCTAGATGCCATCAGTGTTGGCCAGCAGTGGGGAGGAACCCTGGACATGAGATGGATCAGTGTTCCCATGAGGATGAGGGATAAGCAGAAGGGGAAATAATTTTGACTCTCTGGGGAGCTTGTTTGTTTGCTGTTTCGGTGTTTTGAAAATGGGGTCTCATATAGTGTAGGCTGACCTTAAAGTTGCTATGTAGCTGAGGTTGGTCTCAAATTCCTGATCCTCCTCAGTGCTGGGATTATAGGCATGCACCACCATGTCTGGCTTAGGGGTGTCTGAGTGCTCTTATGGCTTGCTGAACTCTCACCTGATACTCTTCTGCCCAGGTTTGGGGCCAGGCTCCAAACCTCTTCTACTGGTCCTGAGCATCCTTGAGCCTGGATGGCGGGTCCCTGGATTCATGCATTCTCCTTCTCCACAGGTTTCCCCAGGTCTGTCTTCCTACATGATGCTCTCACCAACCTCTCTGTTGAGTTGTTTCTTCCATGGCATTGTTGAGAGTGACCTGGGAAGGCTTTGCCCAGTGGTGCAACCTCCACAAGTGCCTACGTTAAACATGCAATCTCAGGGGGGAATTTATACATATATTTCTTTTCAATTTTTTTATTTACTTTTAAATTTTATGTATGAGTATTTTGCCTGCACATATGTCTGTGCACCACATGCATGCCTAGTACCCACAGAACCCAAAAGAGGACGGAAGTTACAGGTAGTTATGAGCTGCCATGTGGATGCTGGGAATTGAACCTGAGTCCTTTGGAAGAAAGGCCATGCTCTTAACCACTGAACCACCTTTCCAGCTCTTGCAGTCATGCACACAGGGGGCTCCTTAACCCTTAAAGCTGGCTCAAGTGTCACCTTTCCTTAGCACTATCACCACCACTCACCCTGCTTCCTTGGTGGCCTCACAGCACGGTTTCCAGACACATCTACAAGGAGCATCCTGCCATGCTGAGGACCAAGCTAGCTGCAGTCCTTGTCCTCTGTGACCCGCCTGCCTTTGCGTACTCAGCACACAGCTAACAAAGGAAGAAATGCATTTGGCAGAGTGTTGAATGCCACAGAGTGGTGTCTTTGCGGGCAATACGTGGGTTGGTACGGCACACGCATAATCGCCAGTCAGAACCCCAAGTGTTACAAGCAGCAGCTCGTTCAGTCCTCACACAGTCTCAGGAGGTGGTCCTACCCCTGCACCAAGTCAGTACGTGACTGACTCATTTCAAGATCCGAGCCAGAAGTATGGTTTCTCGGCACATCTGCCTTCTGCCTTCTGAGCAGCCAGGCCCAGCAGAGAGATGATGCCCACTGACCCTTACCTAGATTGCTACTTTCAACTGACACCTGAAACCAGGTGATGAACCTGAGCTGATGCTGGGGCTGGCTAACGTCCCAGAGTTGGGTGGAGTCAAGTTTATCCCATCCTTAGTCCCCCAGCAGATCTTGGGGCTTGGCTGAAAGCATAATATTAACCCAGCTACTACCCCTGGCCAAGTTGTGTGTGAGGCCAGCAGAAGCTCCTGCTCCCGAATCTTCTCCTCCTAGCTCGCACCTATTGAAAGTCTGACTGTGATGTGAATGTCATTTGTCAATTCACTCAACAAACATGTAAAGGACACCTGTTGTGCCAGAATTGTTCTCAGCCCTCAAGAGACAACTCATTAAGGCGTTACAATATAATGAAATAGTGACTGAATATCCCAATAGTGAGAAAATGGGCTGGAGAACCAGCAGGCAGCACAGACATGAGCATCCTGGCTTTGGGGGAAGAACCCTTTCCAGCCCCAAGTAACACAAGGAAGCAGCAGAGAGGTGAGTGCTGATTTGAAGAAATGCATAGGCAGAGAAGAAAGTCACAGGATGGGGGGGGGGGAATTGATGGCAGTAGGTGCTCTGCGGTCTGTGCTGGGTGTAGGAAAGCTCAAACTACCACACCCCACTTACCTCGCTCCCACCACCACGAATGCATATACTCCCATACACACACATTGGACTCACGTCTGTAAGTTTCTACCATCTCACAATGCCTCAGTTGTGTCTGTAACACACTGGCCCTAGGGATACACTGAAGATCTAAACTTTAGCAAATGAAGACAGTGATCTTTGTCCTTTTGAATTTTCCCCTAAGTCCCCAATGCTTCAATAATGGCTGACACTTAGAAGCCCCAATAAACAAATACTGACTGAGCTGTTGAAAGAGTAAATGAAGCCAAAGCATTAGGCCCTGCCCTCGTTACTATACTTTAAGAACAAAAATTCTTTGGTCACCCAGAATAGAGGTCAAAATGCCCAGTTTTTAAAAATCAGCCTTGCTAGATACGTTGTTAGCACAGCAACACCCAAAGAACAGTGAGATGTTCCTGTTCCTCCAGGGTTCCCATAATGTCTTGGGGCAAGACAACAATACTCAAAGGTGAAGCTGGCTAAAGAGATGAGGAAGTAGGCCAGAGCCCACAGTGAGCACTGCTGTACCCTTGTTAAGACAACTATTAGATTTGTGGTTATAAGAATAAAACATGGGGGCTGGTGAAATGGCTCAGTGGTTAAGAGCCCTGACTGCTCTTCCAGAGGCCCTGAGTTCAATTCCCAGCTCAACAACCATTGTAATGAAATCAAATACCCTCTTCTGATGTGTCTAAAGACAGCTACAGTGTACTCATATACATAAAAAATAAATAATTATTTTCAAAAAAAAAGAATGAAACATGGATGTTATAAACCATTATACTGACAAACTAAAATGCCAATGATGAATCTGACATAAGCAGGGAGTAAAAGGGTCCACGCAGAAACATTGGCCCAGCTCCTAGAGCTGGCAGTCAGTTTGAAGTAATGCAAGAGACTGGAGCTTCAGCAGGGGCAGCAGCATCGTCTCAGGGCTTCAATAGAGCTGTGTTGGATGAAAACTAAGCAGAAACTGTAGTACACTAAACTACCTTGGATGGAGATTTGTCTCGTACATAGCTCTCACGCTATCCTCACAGAGAAATAAAATAATAGAATGAATAACAGCAGCAACTAAACACAAGTAAGTGATGGAGAACAAAACGGAAGCAAGCTTGTTTGGTCATTGCAGATGGAGGAGTGAAATACATCCGTGAGATCTTGGGAATCCTGAGAAGGTGGCCAGAGACCCTCCATCTAAGGTCATCTCAGAAGGGAGCCTTTCGACAATAAGATCCTCGCATTTAGACCAATGAGGGGTCTCCGTGGAAAGATTTCTCATCAGGAGTAAGAGACCTTGTAGCATGGAGCTGTCTTGGGTTATCCTCAGCCATGGTAGAACAAGATATCTTCTAAAGTTCCAGGAATCCTAAAGGAGCAGACATACTTATTTCTGAGAAAAGCCTAGAAGAGGGAAACTGGGAGCCCATGGGTGTCCTAACATGGGTGAGAGAAACATAGATGATATCTAGGCCATTCTGGAGATCATGTGGGAACTGGGATATCTTGGTAGGGACTGTGGAAAAAGGAGGCTGAACCTACAACAAGCATGTCACCCACTCAAGACCAGAAACCCCTTCTTACCCCGATGGCTGAAATATAACACAGTCCCACCATTAGGGTGTGGCCAACAGAGGCACTACAAAACTAACTTAAATGGCCAGGTTTGCCTGAATTTGATCATCATGGCTTTTGTTACCAGCTGCATAGAGTTTCAAAGGAGAGAATAAATTATGATTTTTAAGTATTGTGTATAGCACACTAGAACATTTAACATGGAAATTCAATATAAATGTGTTAACTCTTTTTTGATTAGAGTCTGCAGACAGGTATTAGCTTTTACCTGGGCAACATGATGAACTCAGAACCAGAGCTGGGAAGGAAGATTAGGAGTTCAAGACCAGCCTCAGCTATGTAATAAGTTTAAGGCCAGCCTGACTACATGGGACTCTCATAAACAAACAAGAAACAAAAAAACCAGAACCAGCCTCCAGCATCTGTTGAAGCATCGTAAGATGAACAAGTATTCCTGAGGTTGAAGATGGCACTCCCCCCCATTTTCAATGCCAGGCACTACACGGAAGTGTCTAGAAAGAAAAAACAGCAAGGTGTATAAGGGGCAACCCTGTGGAACTGCTGGCATCTGGTTCCAGGCTTAAGGGGTAGCAGGAGCTCCTGAGATGGGGAGAAACATTCTGGGCTGAGGCAAGAGTGGCAAGTTCAAAGCCATGAAGATTCAGCTCAGTGGGAAAGCAGCATGTGGTGCTGTGGGCCTGGAGCAAACTGTGGGAATGAGAGGTGTTTTATGTTCCACTTACACGGTCAAGAGTCAGAACCCAAGATGAGCCGAGCCGCCTGTTTCCCATGGCGTTTCAACAACACTGAGCGTCTTTCCCTGTGTGTGAATGAGTTCAGACTGAGGGCTGGCCAGGGAACTGACACCATCTCCCTCTCACATGGGGTTGTAGAGAGGAGCCAGCTGCTGGGAGTTGCTTGGAGAAAAGGCACGCTTCCTGGGCCAAGAAACCTCAGGAAGACGCCAAACAGGGGCGGGCAGGACCGCACAACCAGCAGGATAGTCCATGGGCTCTTTCCAGTCGACCCTGAGATGCTGACCCTCTGCCAGAGCTGGCTTGATTTCCACAGTTGCAAAGCCAGCTCTCAAGGTTTCAGCACTGTGAGACCTTGATTGTTCTCCTCCCTCTCCTGGCCCTCCACCCTGCTCGATACACATGGAGATGAACTATCAGCATGTTCTCTCCCACATTCAACCTAATCACTTCGCTATGGAGGCTTTCCCAAGCCTTCCTACTGTGCCCTGATTGAGAACAGGCCTGAGCTGTCCAGCCCTTCTAACAAGCTTAACCAATTCCTCGCCAGATCCTGGTTTCCAAGGAAGAAGGCTTCTGAAGCAGCTAAGTGACTCTCCACAGAGAATGTAATTCTGATTGTCCAGTCTGTTGGCCATGTTCTAAAGGAGTGATAAGGCAGTACCCAGGAATACGGGGAGAGGGTCAGCTCAGAGAAGGACACAGAGGCGGGAGGAGGTCAAGTCACCTTTGTATCATGGGCCATGGTGAAGAGTTTGGGATTGCCTTCCTAATGAATGGGATGCCCTTTGAATTTACTATGAACATAGACTGCATAGCCTTGAAGTAGCAGTTGGTGTGATAACACCCTTTATGTGTGTTAACAAGTTCTGTGTTAATAGATACGTGGGTGGGCACACATGCATTTGTGCACACAATGAGTATACTCTTCATGTAATTTCTAATTATTATTTTGACATAAGGTCTCTCTCCGAATCTGCAGCTCACTGATTCAGCTAGACCAGCTGCTTGACCATCAAGTCCAGCACTGGGATTACAGGTGTGTGCTACTCTGCCCAGCTGTTCATATGGGTGCTGGGGATCTGAACTCAGGTCCTTATGCTTGTGCAGCACCCACTTTACCGGCTAAGTCATATCCTCGGCCCAACTGTAACACCTTTAAGACCAATGAGAGCTCAGGAAACCCAGCAGGGAATTGAGGAAGAGCCCTATGAAAGGAAGGCTATTCTCACTGTGTGAAGTAGTAAATAAGCCCAGGGCAGCAAG
The DNA here is from genome assembly GCF_008632895.1 of Mastomys coucha. NCBI lineage: Eukaryota > Metazoa > Chordata > Mammalia > Rodentia > Muridae > Mastomys > Mastomys coucha. The sequence continues at coordinate 117,615,974 of NW_022196897.1, forward strand.
ACTTACACAGTAATTAGGAAAGGTGGACCCAAAGCAAGGAAAGTAAGAACAAACCTGAACCCAAAGAGTCACACTGGCCCCATGTCTTCTTTTCACATGCCAGGGAGTGGCCAGCGGGAGACAGTGGCGCCCAGGTCGGGGAAAGAGGGTGAGCTGCCGTCTGGCTGCACAGCAGTGATGCCATGCAAATGCCCATCTTCCAAACATAACTGCAGCTGCTGCCATCTCATGCTTCTTTCTAGAGCATACGCCCATTTCTCTCATGGCCAACCTGGATCTGAGTCCGTGTAGAGAAGGGAGCTCTGGGAAGTGTATAGCTTAGATTGGTTGATGCAGTAGGAACTCCTACAGAGTAGGAAGCTGGGAGGGAGACTTGAGCCACAACTTTGATTCCATGTTTGCTTTTCCCACGACAAAGGCCCTTAGATAAACCTCGGCATAGGGCATTTGCTTCTGTCCTTTCACTCTTTTACATGACACATGTATTTATTGGCTTCTGTTTTTCACGCTGTGATCTACACACTTAAGTTCTTTTTTTTTTTTTTTT
>NW_022196897.1:117616530-117691972 GCF_008632895.1 Mastomys coucha
CCACCTGCTTCTGCCTCCCAAGTGCTAGGATTAAAGGTGTGTGCCACCACTGCCTGGCCACACTTAAATTCTTTAGTGCCTGCATCACTAGAGTGCTTTGAATGTTATGGGGAGTGACCGTCCACTTTCTGGTTGGATTGCAGACCAGCTTCACAGGAGGAAATTCAAGCCTGGTACTGTGAATCTGGCCAGGAGCCTGTGTCTAGGGAGCTCCCAGGTGGCCATGCTGGACCTCTCACTATTTGCTACAGGCCCTAGCATTTGACTGATTCTACATACATATCTCTGTACCCATGGATCAACACAGCAATCTGCCCTCATCCGGGAAATGTTTCTGTGCTATGGACAGTGGTTAATGGAGAGATTCACAACTAGTCAAAGTGTAGACAACAAGCAGTCATGGAGTGTTCAGCCACAAAGCAGCATCTCAAGGCTCGGAGAACATTGAAGAAGGGTGATGGGACGATTGTAAGAACCAGAGGTCTGGAAGCGCTGTAGCTGATCAGTATCTTCTGAACATGGCAAGACCACTGTACCCGTGAACTAAAGAGCAGCTCTGGCTGCCTGCACGAAACCTACACAAGATCAAGCCAGTTAGCATTCCAGCTCTGGCCTCTGGGGCCTGGGGAATCCTCTCTTAAGAAACTATGATATGGACTGGAGAGATGGCTCAGTGGTTAAGAGCACTGACTGTTCTTCTAGAGGTCCTGAGTTCAATTCCCAGCAACCACATGGTGCTCGCAATCATCTGTAATGGGATCCAATTCCTTTTTCTGGTGTGTCTGAAGACAGCTACAGTGCATTCATATACATAAGATAAAGAAATAAATCTTAAAGAAAGAAACTATGATGATTGATACTGATTTTAGATCATAGGTGACTAAAAGCTTCCTAGTTGATTTATGAAGCTGAACTAATTAGAATGCTCACATTGAATAGAGAAAATGAAACCAGATTATAAACAGCTGCATTTAGGAATACAGTTGTGAAATTCCTTACTGAGTGTTAGCACATAGACACAGCCATGTGCTAAGTCCAGGGCACTGATGTTGTTCGCTGTATTTTAGTGATTAAAATCTGGTTGAGCCTTTAATCCTATGCAAAGACAGGCAGGTCTCTATGAATGTGAGGTCAATCTAGCCTACAGAGTGAGCTCTAGGACAGCCAGGACTGCATAGAGAAGCTCTGTCTTGAAAAAACAAAAAACAAACAAACAAAAAATGTGTTTCGAGAGCAGAAACTATCACAGGATACTAAATTTATTATAATAAAAACTCAAAACCATGCAATATAAATTTTTAGTGCTGAAATAACATCTGATCAACTATCAATAACCTCTCTCAATTAAAGTGATGAATACAGGGACTGAAGAGATGGTTCAGTGGTTAAGAACAATGGACGCTCTTGCAGAAGGCCCAGGTTCAGTTCCTGGCATGCATGGCAATTCACAACCACCTATAACTCTAGTTCCAGGGAATCTGACTCTCTAGGCGCTAGGCACCCACATGGTGCACATATATAAATGAACAAAATACTTATACACATGAAACAGAACTAAAATATTTTCAAATGTAAAAAGTCAAGAATGCAGTTCTAGACTACCAATGTGGTGGTACAATATTTGTGCAACACACAAATGTCTCTTACATTCTAAGAGCCTTGGACTTTTGCTGGACCTCATAGCCAGAGTTAATAATATACCTTCAGGTCACGCTATCCTACTGGAAACTCAACCTGTTCATTTAACCTGCCTTTAAAAAAACAATGTAAGCCTGGCGGTGGTGGCGCACACCTTTAATCCCAGCACTTGGGAGGCAGAGGCAGGCAGATTTCTGAGTTCGAGGCCAGCCTGGTCTACACAGTGAGTTCCAGGACAGCCAGGGCTACACAGAGAAACCCTGTCTCGAAAAAAAAAACAACAACAAAACAAAACAAAACAAAACAAAAACAATGTAACAACTAACTTTCCTTGCCTTGGATTTCCCATGTGATCAACTTTTACAACGTAAACAAATGCATAGCTGGAATTTTAAGGTATATACTCTTATATGGCCTTGACCCAGAATAATAATGTGGTGTGTGTGTGTGTGTGTGTGTGTGTGTGTGTGTTATGATAACAAATACTGGAAATAGCAGATAGGTTGAAATCAACCTTCTAAGGTGAATATCTGCTGTACATGTTGAAGACAATACGTGGATATTGCTTGACTGTAAGCATTTGTTTGTTATCTGGGTCAGTTGGAGTCAATGACTTAATCCCTCGTTCCTTCCCCATGTGATACTTTATGTGCTCAAAAAATACAGAGCAAAAGCCCTTTGTTAGGGACACAAACATAGAACAGAGAAACACAGGCACAAGGACCAATTCACAAGACAGCATTCAGACAGGCATGGATTCAGACTCACCCAGCAGACAGACAGGAAATGGCAGAAGATAGAGAGAGAGTAGAGAATTCAAATCTGGGCTCACTTTTCATTAAATTACTCCAAGGGGAAGTGCTTTTGGATGCTCTGAGGTTACCATCTAACCTGGAGGTGGAGATATGGTCTTTAGTAAACCAGAAACCTTACTATGGACACAGCAGCATAGTTAGCTATATAAGCCCTTAGAAGAACTCTATGGGCTGAGAGTACTTAACTTTCTCTCTTGCAAATATTTTCCAGAAATTCATTTACTTCATTGGTGATTTCTTGGCAAATAATTGCAATAGATTCATAATTGGAGGGGTTGCAGTACAGATATTGATGGATACTGTACAGAATATTGATATATGCAATATTCAAAAGATGTCTCACAAAATAAAAAAAAAAAGCATAAAAAATACTGTGGACAATATGAGTGGAGGAGACTTGAGAGTTGGCTTAATGGTTAAAGGCCCCCCGACTCCTTGATGATGGGTTATAACCTGAATGGTAAAATAAACACTTTAGTCCCCAGGCTGTTTTCTGTCCTGGTGTTTATCACAGCAGGAAAAGCAAAGTTAGACAGGAGGGTTAGAGTCAAGTCTGCATACATCCGCTAGAGGCCTCAGACATCATCTGATGACATTCTTAGCCTTTGGGTTAGTGAAAGCTACAAGTCAGTATATACCAAAAGGCATGACCTAACAGTTACAAGGATGTTGCGTCACACAGTGACTGGCTATTTAGAGGCTAAGATAGTCCAGGTAAAATTGAATCTGGATCTGCAGCATCCTAGCTCTCTAGGTACACTCAATCAGCCTTGTAGAATGCTACTAGATGTGAATTTTTTGTCTTTGTCCTTGTTCTTCCAGAATCAACCATCACCACAAGCCAGGGCAACAACTGAACATATTTTTTTCCTGCCCACCACATTTATTTACTTACTTTTAGGGGGTGGTGCCAGGTCATGCATGTGGAGGTTAGAGAACAACTTGCAAACGTTGGTTCTCTCCTTCCACCATGTAGGTTCTGAGGATAGGTTTGGTAGACAGCACCTTTACCTACTCAGCCATCCTGTCGGCCTTGAGCCATCTTTTTGTCTTTGCATCTCCTGTAGTGAGAATTTGGGTCTCTTGAAAAACCCTGTTAGTTATATTATGTGAATATGTTTTTATTTTAATCCCAGGTCTGGGCTATGGGGTTGCTTCAGATTGTCCACAGCAGCTGACTATGATTTGTCTCATGCTCTGGCAGGGCTGTGATTCTGCCAGGTGAAGATAGTTTACATTTGGAATTCTGGGGACTCTTGAGAGGGTATAAAAATGCCAGCGGCCTGAGAGGCTGCAGTGGCTGCTGCTGCCTCTGCTGCTGTTGCTTTTGCTGGTTGCTGATCGTGTTTGCTGCTTTTGCTGGTTGCTGATCGTGTTTGCTGCTTTTGCTGGTTGCTGATCGTGTTTGCTGCTTTTGCTGGTTGCTGATCGTGTTTGCTGCTTTTGCTGGCTCGCTGGTCGGAGATATCCTGATGACTTGCCCCAAGGAACTGAACACCCCTAAATCAGCAGGAAGCAGTCTAATGAGATGGATGCCCCCTTTCTCCTCTAACCTTCTTCCTCACCTACCTAGTGTTGAGGGTTCGAAGGGATTGGGGTGGAGGAGGGTGGCAGATACAAGAACCCAATAAAGTAGCCAAAAGTACGGTTAGAATCTCCACAAACATTTTCTGCAATCCTGGGAAGCCAGGGCCTGACACATGCTACAGAAGAGTGTTAATCAGCTCTCAGCACTCCTCTGTATTGTTACTATTTACTCTTAGACAAGGTTTCACCAAGCTGCCTATGCTGGCCTTGACCTCAATCTATAGCCCCGGCAGGCCTTGAGTTTTCTTTTCTTTTCATTTTTAAGATTTATTTATTTATTTATTTATTTAAGTACACTGTAGCTGTCTTCAGACACTCCAGAAGAGGGCGTCAGATCTCATTACCGGATGGTTGTGAGGCACCATGTGGTTACTGGGATTTGAACTCAGGACCTTTGGAAGAGCCGTGGGTGCTCTTAACCATTGAGCCATCTGTCCAGCCCCTGGCCTTGAGTTTTCTCTCCTCCTGCTTCAGCCTCTAGCATACCTAGGACCATAGGCCAGGGCAGTCCTGCTTCTACAAACATTTTTCATGGCTGCTAGCATGCCTGGCACCTCCCCAGAGCTGGAGCTTGTAAGTCCAGTAGGAAAGGTTGGCACTCATCAAGTCTTCCTGAGTATGTAATTAAACTCCAAGTGCCATGGAGCAAGAGCGAGGGCGATGCTAGTAAAGGCTGGAGGTTCTCAGCCTGGCTCCAGGCTCGTGCTGCCTCAGGACCAAAAGTTCAGAGATAGAGTTAGGACTTCGGACGAAGTCTCATTCCAGATGAAAGTCCACACTCAGGAGAGGGAGTAGGTTGCCCAGACACTCCTCCTCAGAAAGAAAAAATATAGTTGGGTTTTTTTTTCTTTTCTTTTTTTCTTTTTCCTCCATCTCTCCCTCTTTCCTGCCCCCTCTCTCTTTTTTCTTTTCTTTTCTCTCTCTTTCCCTTTTCTTTTCTTTCAACAGAAGTATACAACTTGTAAGTAGAAAGTAGTTTGGAAATACAAAGTCTTAACAGTAACCCATAACCCTACCTCCCTAAGATTGTGAAGTAACTCTGTTACTTTAAGTACCTATTCACACCAATGTGAAGGAGTCTGTGGTTAGTCAGTGCTGAGTAACAAGGGTCTGGGAAGGGAATGGAGGCGGAAGATAGGGACATTAGATAACAGGCCGAGTCAAAAGTCTAAAGGATCAGCTCATGAGATGAGCCTGGGAGAAAATTATCAACCAAAACGACTACAAATCCTACTGCTAAACAAACTCGGACCTCCTTCAATGGATGCAGTCAGAAAGAAACCTCTGAGAAATGCTTCAGCTATCCAGAAGGTCTGGGTCTCCCTTCCAGGGCAGCTTTAATGATTTGGTAGGTGATTAGTAATGGCCCGAGGTGATTCTTTTTTTTTTTTTTTAAACGACAGTTCACAAAGCTGTAAGCCATTAAGCAGTTACTGAGACTTGAACTCAGGTCCTTTGGAAGAGTAGTCGGTGCTCTTAACCCCTGAACCGTAGCTCCAGCAAATGGCCCAAGGTGATTTTCACCTCGATTTCTTACTTATAATTTTGTATGCCCTATGTAAACCAGAACCGTGCTGTAAGCAATGCTCCTCAGGGTATCTATGACGGAGGATGCCATTTAAACCATGTCAGACCCCCCTCCAACCAACCTACAGCAGCCTGAGTTTTATAAAGAAAATAACAAAATTAAACATATACAAGTCCAGTTGTTTTTAGGTTCAACAAAAATGATCAGATATTTTTTCTTTATATGGATTGCTAAGACACTATCAATTTTGTTTTTGTTTTTTGTTTGGGTTTTTTGAGACAGGGTTTCTCTGTGTAGTCTCAGCTGTCCTGGAACTCACTCTGTAGACCAGACTGGCCTCGAACTCAGAAATCCGTCTGCCTCTGCCTCCCAAGTGCTGGGATTAAAGGCGTGCACCACCACCGCCCAGCAGACACTATCAATTTTAAAATGAACCATTGCTGCTTCTAACAATCACAGAACATGTTTCTGAACACTAATGTTTAGGAGCATGTGTTAGGATTTTTACATGGCCAGATGACCATTTGACTGGGAGTTTGATTATTTGTAACTATTGGTCTGTTTGGGCCTGTTTCTTTCTCTCACATCTTAAGTCCTCTTTTCCCCCCCACTACCATTCTGGTATGTATGGCCTTAATTTGATATCATTGTAGATATAGTTTTTCCTCTTTTGGTTATTGCTTTTTATTGAGAGACTCAGCAAGCTTCTTACTGACCCACCCTTCAATTATCACACACAGCACTTCTGAGGTTGTTTCTCTTCCTGGGGAAGTACTTATCCAATGCATTTAAATGTTGGGTCTTGGCCTGGCAGTGGTGGTGCATGCCTTTAACTCCAGCACTTGGGAGGCAGAGGCAGGCAGATTTCTGAGTTCGAGGCCAGCCAGGTCTACAGAGTGAGTTCCAGGACAGGGCTATACAGAGAAACCCTGTCTCGAAAAACAAAAACAAAAACAAAAACAAAACAAACAAACAAACAAATGTTGGGTCTTCTTGTCCACATAATGGTACACCTGTCATCTTCACACTTGGGAAATGGAGCCAGAAGGATTATAAGTCTGATACTCTGTGGGACAAAGAGATCACATCTCTCAAAGCTGAGGGAGGGATGAAGAAAGGAAGGAGTGAGAAGAGGGGAGGGAAATGGGATAGAGGGGGAGGGAAAGACTTCAAGGAGAACTAGCTATTTGGGGTTCAGATCTGCTAACTCTCTGGAAGCTTCTAGATTGTTCTTTGATTCTGTGTGTGCTCAGAGGCGGAGGACAACCTCAGCTATCACTCCTTGGACAGCAGCAAGTTCTATGGCCCACAAAGCAGCTAGTGTCATTCTGTCCTGGACTGTCAGTGAAGGATCAAGGATGGAGACTAAGTTTGCTCCAATTTGAAAACTATGTCCAGCACTTCAAGATCTGCCCTTGGCCTCCTCCCCAGCACAGGGTCTACTGAATGGGGCCTGGCTGCAAAGCAGCAGTGCCTGGCCTTTTCTGCCTCTCACAGCTTGGCCTCCTGGTGTGGCTGCTGTTTATAAAGGGGTTAAAAATCCCACCCTAACCTGTCTCTAAATCCATCCTGATCATTTCCTCTCTGACACCTGGGAGACCTGCTCCTCTGATCCTTTCCAAGACTCCCATCTCTCTGGCTGGTTTAAATTAACCTCCTCCACCCCAGCTTTCTTACGTGCTGATAAGAACTCCTGTGAAGGTAGGTGTTAAACTTAACTCCTTACTAGTCAGTTTGCCTCCATTGGGTGGTAGTATTAGAATTTTAATGTCAATCTACCACAGATTAGATTCACCTGAGTAGGGAGTCTCATCTGAAAAACTCTCCTCATTGCATTCAAGGGACCTCTGGACAGGCCCAGCTTTTTGAAAAAGGGGGCATGAAAGGGGAAGGTTGCTGGCCTCTTGCTTGCTTGGCCTGGTCTCCCTTTTGAATCACTAGCTGCTGCTGCTAACTCCTCACTGGTATCAGAACCAGCGTAGCCAAGCTTCCATCACAGAGACTACTGGGTTGCTTTACTCTCCAGTGAGATGTAAGGGTAACTACTGAGGCATCCAGCCTCAAGGACAGAGCAACTCCCTGGCTCTCAGCCTCTTAGGTGTGATTCAGCTGTTATTATTTTAATGTAAGCTGACTGAATAAATTCACACACATATAGTTTATATTTTATTAACTATTGTATATATAATAAATTCACATATATAAGTATATACGCATATATATTTTTTCAATCTCACTGGCTCTTTTTTTTTAAATTACTTTTATTTTTTTACAGACCAGTCATTGCCTGTCTCTAAGAGGATGCCCCCACCCCCATCCTACCAGCCCTCCCCACTCCCTGGGGCCTCAAGTCTCTTGAGGGTTAGGCTCAAGTCTTCTCTCACTGAGGCCAGACCTGGCAGTCCTCTGCTGTATATGTGTCGGGAGCTCTGTTTCTTAAGAACCTTAATAGTGACTTTTAGTTGAATTCCAGCCCAAGAAAGAGGCACATGACAACAGAACTACATCCAGGAGAGCTTTTATTTGTACGGAACAGTTTTTAAAAATACAGAATAAAATAGCTTTTCTCTACTGTTATTCACAACATCTGGTCCAAATATTACATAGTTTTAAAATACTTAAACGTTTAATGAAGCCATGTTAGAAAAACAATATGAAAATTCTTTTTAAAAACTCCATAAAAGAATTACACATCTCAAAAATCAACCCCACCCCAAATACCCTCAGTATGCAAAATAAAAATTAAACACAAATAAACCCCAGAAAGATACACAGGCTAAGTCAGTCACGAAGCTCAAATAGAAGAGAGGCATCTCCACTGTCTTAAGGACAGTCGGAAATGTTTTAATGTGTCAAATAAAAGTTGTTAGGAACGGATAGAAAAGGATTCACTGGACTGTCAGATGGCAGCAGACAGCAACGTCGGTTATGAGTGTTCTGAACATTGGAAACATACAGCAACCAGAGAATGCTGGGTATCAGAGTGGTGACACGACAGTCAACATCCTGGAAGGATGGGGAGGTTTGTGAGGCTGCTGAAGGGAAGCCCAGCACTACTGTGCTTTGGGGTTCTATGGATGAGAGCTGAATGCTGCCATATACGGGGCCTTCTTGCACTACTGGGGTTCTGACTGTAGGAAGAATGGAAAGTGGAAGATGCCTTATCTGTGTCCAAATCTTAACGGGACGGAGAAAGACACAGCTTCCTGGAGGCCAGAGCTCGGTGAAAGCTCTGGTCTAGGAGCTGTGCATGAACCCAACATGCACTGGGCATGCTCAGGTATGCACAGCTGGTGTCCAGCAACAGCTAGGTAATTAGGCCCCTCATGTCACATCATGCCAGGCTTGCTACTGGCAGCCAAATGTCTGTCTCAAGCACAGTCACCTGCAGGCTACTGCTGCTTTTCTATGAAAATGGGTTCTGGACTGAGGGAGGCCTCATCTCTGTGGAACTGGTATGACTGAAGATTAAACTCACCAACTCTAAGTCTAAGTTGCTAATATCAGTGTCTCAGCTGGGACGTGAATAAAAGAATTAACAGCTTAGATCATGATCATAAAATATACACACGGGTAAATAAAGTATACACACATACTAGAGGTTCATCAATGGAGAAATTCTATCAGCACATGACATTGTCATGAAAATTATATCATTCCCTCCCCGGAAAACTGTGACTATTATCCTGGGCAGAAATGTTATTTTACTATATGGAAATACTGTTGATATTCATGCATAAATCAAGTTGTCATCATGAAAGTCAGTATTCTACAGTATAAAGTAAATCCTGCATGTGAATTTGTTACTGTGAAAACGGGACACGGGTAGGACCCACAATGCTTCACTCCGCTCTCTAATAAAGACTCTTCTTTTGCCTGGATTAATCCCAATCAAAGTTAATACTGGAAACCCTCTTGAGAAAGATTCTGAGCATAAATGTTCTACTGAGTCAACGTCTAACTTATAAATGTGAATGAAAGTCACGAAGCCTGGTGAGGTGCCGTTACTTTCCTATGGGAGCCTCCCCCACAGCTGCTAGCGCTTCTTCCCTTAAGACTTCTGCTTCCTGCGGCTGACACAAATGCTTGCTCTCAGGAGTGGGGAGGCAAGTGCTCACTGTGAGAACTGGGGCTGGAATGCCCTGTAAGAGGCTCCTATCTGAAAAACTTCCCAACAGCCCCCTGGTAACCAGACAGAGCAACTCCAAGTTCCAGTAGCGCAGGGCAACACTGGGCGGACAACGGACGGACAGATCGCACAGCCGCCATCCCGTATCCCCAAACACTCCCCATCTGGTACATAAACACACATTCCCTGTATGTCTGGGAGGACTACAAGCTGCATGGACCAACCTTACTAGTGGCTACAAGGTAACAATCACTCAGGGCAGTGCAGACAGTGCCCCACTCCCTGGAGGCACATGCATAGGCTGCTCCTCTCCTTGCTCCCACCTCCTGTCCCCTCCAAGAATATCAAAAATTGGCTCTGATGAAGCAAGAAGGGGAAACCCTGTTTCTAATGGGAGATGTTGGCATAGCACTTTCTTGGCCACACAAATACTTGCTGAGTCCATGCCCCAGGCTGACAGTGAAAGCCCCAGAATAAATACAGCCAAATAGAAGACTCTGGTGGCACTCAGAAGTACAGGCATAGATGGTAGGGCACGGCCTGGATTACAGGCCGTCCTCAGGCTTCTGGTGGACTCCTGCTCCTGTTCACTGTAGCACCACAATACTGCAGATCTGAGATGCTTACCAGTTTTCCACCTTGTCAGAACAGAGAAACTGGATCAACAAAGCAAAATGCAAATGGAGGCACAGAGCGAACTCAGAGCAAGAGGGCTGTCAGCCAAAGCGGCTTGCTAAGGAAAGGGACAAAAAGCTACTCACAATGTGCTTCCAAAGCACCAACTGTCTGAATATACATACAAAACCAAATACCGTCAGAGACCAAGCTCTGTACTTAATCTGGAGTAAGATTTTGGCAAAACAACGCAGTGGCGCTGAGGTGTTGCTACAACCCAAAGCTCTCAGGGGTCATGAGGGCTGCAGAAATTGAGACCTGGCAACATGATGACATTGAGTCAGCCAGGGCACAGAAGCACATACCAATGACAGGCACTGAGAACCACACCTTGCTAAGGGTGCCCACTGCCACCCACAGTTCAGCCAGGACCACAACCACTTAAGAAGTACAATCTCAGGAAGCAAGGTCATTATTACTCATGTCTTCAGATTTTCCCTTGGCTTGGAAACCAGAGCCAAATTCAGTACAAGTCATTTGTCTGCAAGATTTGTTCTCCAAGTTAGAACTCTTCACAGAGGGCACCCAAAGGCTGCTTTTCTTAATATCTTCTCTAACAAGTCCCACAGGCTATTTCACTAACGGATCAAATTTTTCCTCCTACAAGAATCAAGATCCAGTGGACATGTGACCTGACAACCCACACAAAGTCTTATTGAGCCAGATCTGGCAGCAATAACTTGCAACACAAGGAAGGAAAGAAGGAAGGAAGGACGTTAGCTGGATAATGGCACATCCCATGTGGTGACACTGTTACTGTCCCAGCTTCCCTTCTTCACCAAACAAATTCACATGTAACTTGACCCACGTTTCTGGGCCCTGGTCCAGTAGTCAGTTGTGATAAATAGATTAGACATTACAGTATTTACACTTTCATGGTATAGAGCAGTACAAAACACAGCCACAACAATTGCCACTGGCTTTCAACAGCCGACACAAGAAGCTTCCCTGACGGCACGGCACCCACGGCTTCTGCAGACGCTGGTTCTTTTCTGGGTGAAGACAAGGGACAGGATGCAAGGTTGGAAGGTCACACAGAAAACACTGATTTCAAAAATCCACTATAGTCAATAACATTAAATAGGAATAAAACACACGCAAGTACAGGACAGCAGAGCCAAGACATCCATAGACTTATCTGTGGGCACTCTATACCCGACATACCAGCCAGCAATGAAAATGCCAAATAGGGTGTCTCAGCCAGTAAAACAGACTAGGAAGAACTGTGCCGGCCTGGATGGGTCCAGGGTAACAAGGAGAGAGTGACTCAGGACTTTTCCATTCCCTGTCACTCTCCTATACAGTTCCCCCCAGTCAGTCTAAGCTATTCAGGACCTTATGCACACTCACATCTGGTCACAAGACAGACATGTCACTATTCTCAGGTCAATGGGCTCTTGGGTATCAGGGATAACAGAATCACAGCAAAGTGAGGATACCAGTGGCCCCCTGGCCAGAGGAGGTCTCCACAGGGTTCAGGCTGAGGTCACATGAGAAGACTGGGACATAGTGTTTAAGAAGCAGCTTGTAGGAAAGAGACCACCGGAAGGCAGAGGGGACTGAAAGCAGGAGCACTAGGGATTCCAAAAGCCCACTCCAATGGCAGGACCGTGACTTCAAGTTCAGTGACCATAGCCAGCAATGGACACAGAAAGGGTAAAGGACCAATAAGGACACAAGTGAGACACCGTATTGGACACAATCACCACCCACAACAGAAGAGTGACGTCAACCTGTCTTAGCTCTGAGGTGCAGGATGCCATGTAGATATACAAACATATATCTTCTTGTTATTCAGCAAGGAACTCAGAGACATGCCTCACTGTGGCCAGGCCACAGGGCACAGCAAAGGCTATACTGTGGCCTGGGAGTCTTTGTCTGAACTCCGGCTGCTCTCGCTCTTCCCAAAGCCTTTCCATGTGTAGCCTGCAAAGGTTGGGCTGATAGGCAGGTAGCTGAAGCATCTGTATTTTTTAATAATGTTCATGCCAAATGGCAAATTGTAGGACTCCATGCCGTCAAGAGACTTATTTCCTTTGCTCACACCCTTCTTCCATTTCTTGATTCCTCTTTCCTCTGGGGTACCTGCTCCGCACATACAGAAACACAAAACAAATGCTTAATTATCTTAGCTATGAGACTTGTTAGACAGACAGACAGACAGGCACACTCTTGCACGTGTGCGCGCACACGCACACACACACACATACACACACACATGCACGCACGCACGCACACACACACATGCACGCACGCACGCACACACACACACACACATGCACGCGCACACACACACCCATTCTGGAAACCAAGCCTGCCCAATCACAGCAACAGCAATTGAGGAGCTGAAGATTCTTAGCTCTTCAAGTGCCAAAATAAAGTGTGGGATGGCTATTCTTCTTTGTCCCCCATTTTCCACAGTCAAGTGACTTTGTCACTTCCCTGTGTCTTCCCTGTCCTCTTACAGGATTCAGTTTTCACTGAAATCTGACCTAGGCAAGTAATTTGCTGGTTCTCAACCATCCAGTCTCTCCTAACTGGCTAGTCACCTCACCATGCCTTCTTCACAATCTATTATGAATATAGTAAAAGAGCTGGCTCTCTAAAATGACAATGTAAAACACACATTGTCTTCAAAGAGCCACTGGACTTCCCTAAACTTTTACTGTTTTGTTCCAGTTTGATATGGGGGATGGGAAGTGTACTGGTTTTGTTCTTAGACTTGAAGGTTTTAAGACTGCCCCTTAAAACAATCCACTGGAGAGAGCACTGTTGCTCTTCGAGACATCCTGAGTTCAATTCCCAGCAACCACATAGTAGCTCACAACCATCTGTAATGGGATCCAATGCCCTCTTCTGGTGTGTCTGAAGACAGCAACAGTGTACTCACATAGATAAAATAGATAAATAATTATTTAAAAAAAGAAAAACAAAACAAAACAAAAAAAAACCAATCCAACACTAAAATGTCTCATGTACAAGACTGTGGAGGAACCAGTGGGAGACACAGATAGGTAGACTGTGTCATCTGTCCTTAAAGGCAGCATCTAACAACAGCACAGCAGACATCTCTAAGAGATTTACCAGCAGCTCAGGACTATGCAAGTGCAGAGCAGTAGGCTAAGGCAGAGAAAGAAGACAGGAGCTGCAGGGTGTGCCTGAGTGAGGCATCTCTGCCTTCTCAGCGCATGTGCGCACACACACATGCACACAGACACACACACAAATACACAGACACACAGACATACACACACACACGCTGATGTGCTGTCTTGTGACAGTCATTTGGATGGAGTGTCACCTCAACCACTTCAGAAAAGAGCATTTACCAGTGACAGCTTTGAACTGATTTATTCCTATTCTCACTCCCAAGACAGGGTTTCACTATATTACCCAGGTTGGCCTCCTGGGCTGGAGGGATCCTCCTGCCAGCTGGTATTCACAGGCAAAGGTCACTGAGCACTATTTGTGGTTCTTGTTTCTGTATGGCAAAGGCGGGGTGACAAAGCTCAAGACCTGGGCTACACTGAGGCCTTCTTCCTCCAGAACTGCTTGTGCATCTAACAAGCCTAACGGACAGCACATACCTGGGATGGTGTTGTCCAAAATGAAAGCCACACAGCCTCCTACAAACATAGCAGTGGTGAGAAGAACATTCAGTACTTGATCAATTCCTGTTATACCTGGACACAAAACAGAACCAACATTAAGAGTCATGAGGAGGAGGCAGCAGATGATTATAGGTTCAAGGTCAACCTTGCCTATTAAGTATGTCCTCTTCTGGTGTGTCTGAATACAGCTAGTATACTCATAAGCATAAAATAAATCTTTTTTTAAAAAAGTTGGACAAGCTGGGCAGTGGTGGCACATGCCTTTAATCTCAGCACTTGGGAGGCAGAGGCAGGCGGATTTCTGAGTTCAGCCTGGTCTACCAGGCTATACAGAGAAACCCTGTCTCAAAAAAAGTTGGACAATAACAGACCTAAATAGCTTTTGTTTATTTAAAAAAAAAAAAAAAAGAAAGAAAAAAAATCCTGATGGTCTTCTAGAAGACCCAGGTTCAATTGCAAGAACACACATAGCTCACAACTGTCTTTAACTCCAGACCCAGGGGATGCACGAGGCACACATGTGGTACATATACATACATGCAGGGAAAACACTCATACACATAAAATATAAAAAAAATGTTTTAAAAAGGAGCTCATAACCGCCAAGCCATCTTTCCAGGCCTTAAATAGGCATTCTTAAATTGAAAACAGAAAAACTTATATCAAAGTCTGTGAAGTCGAGTTTTAAGAAATTATATACAATTTAATACAGCATGAGTCTGAGAAATCGTTTTACAGAGCCAAAGGAGAGGTACCCATTTAAACAAGGAGCTCTTGGGGGCCGGTGAGATGATGACTCATGGGGTAAGGGTGCCTACTGTTCTTGTAGAGGCAGGTTTGGTTTCTAACACCTACATGGTGCCTCTCATTCTTCCGTTTCTCTCGTTCCAGGGAGAGCTGATGCCCTCTTCTGGCACTACATGCAGCTGATAAACATGTACACAAGTGCAGGAAAAACATTAACACATATAAAATAAAACAGAAAAACTGAAAAAAGAAAAACGAAGCTGGGCATGGTGTCAAGTGCTTTTAAGCCCAGCACTTGGGAGGCAAAGGCAGACAGAGCTCTATCAATTAGAGGCCAGCCTGGTCTGCAGATAGTGTTCCTGGACAGCCAAGCCTATAGAGAAGCTCTGTCTTGAAAAACCAACCAATTAACCAAACTAAAACAAAACAAAACAGTGAGACCGTAGCCACCCATATTAAATGTCCACCAATTCAAAGGCACCCTCAAGCAAGTACGGAGGTACATGCTGATGTCTATGGGATGTCCTGTGGCTTCCAGAGAAATAATCAGAGTAAGATTCAGAAGGAAGACAGAGAAAAAGTGTTTAGCAATACACACCTGAGGTTCTAAGGACTCTTCCCATTACAAGAGCTATTTGTGAATCTATGGCTGAAATCCCAACTGCCCTACCTGAGATTCAAGACCTCTTTCTCCT
The DNA here is from genome assembly GCF_008632895.1 of Mastomys coucha. NCBI lineage: Eukaryota > Metazoa > Chordata > Mammalia > Rodentia > Muridae > Mastomys > Mastomys coucha. Next base: position 117,631,956 of record NW_022196897.1, read on the forward strand.
ACCTGTAACCAGAGGGTTTTGTCTGAGGTAACTTGGAAGAACAAGCCCAAAGAAGATGGAAAATCCAAGCACAAACAGGTTCCGGGAAGAATTCAAGTCAATGAACTGCAGGTTAGAGAGGCCAACAGCTGTGATCATTCCTGGAGAGAAGAAAAGCATGAGAACACAGTTCCGCTGAGTTCATCGAAGCATGCTGACAGGCTGTCCTGGAGGCTGAGAGCAGACTCCCACGTGTCCTCTCTGCCCCTCAGAAACCAGCCTGGGGACCAGTGCAGTGTCAGAAAGAGAGGGTTGGTAGAATATGACCACCCGTCTCTGACTCGAGTTATCATTTCACACACAAGCATCATACTACATTTTCTTTAAATTAAGTAGACAGGCAATGGTTCAGTTTAGTTTTTTTTTTTAAACTTTATGTAAGCATTGTGCTCGAATTTACGTCTGTTTACCAAGTGTGTGCCTGGTGCCCATGGAGGCCAGAAGTAAATGTCAGATGCTTTGTCACTGGAGTTGTGAGTCACCACGTGGGGCTGGGAATTGAATCCAGGTCCCCTCAGAGCAGCTAGTGCTCAAACTGCTGAGCCATCCCTTGCTCTCTCTAAGCATTTTGATTAAACCCACATTAGAAATCTGGTGTATGTCCACATGACTGTATCTGAAAGGCGCAGATCAAATCCAAAGTTCCACTGTGAGAGTGTCAGTTGAAAGGGTTCAGTTATTGGGGGAATATATCTGAGTTAAGTCAAATAGAAATTCTAAATTAAAAAAGATTAGATTTTATCTTAATTTTCACATAATTTTCTTAGTGATTACTTCTATCTTTAACATACTTTTAGCTTGGACACTGATGCAAGTCTTTATGTTTTTGAAGCACCATCTTTTACAATTTAAAGTGGATAGAAACCATTACATTTATTGCTAGATTTTATTGATTAAGCCCCAAGATCTCCATTAAGAACTAGCTACTGTGTATGAGGTGACTTTTACACCTTTTATGATGAGTGCTTTTGATGAAGCTGAAACACTACTTTCATTGTGCATTTGTGTAGCTCAGTGCTCTGTTCAAAGTTAAGTGTTCTCAGACAAGTATGTTTTGCATGTATTTTTATGGTCCAGATTTTGAGTGCTGAGTTTCTATTGCACAAAACTTCTACTGGGTCTGAAGGCTAAAGCCTATATAGAAAAGTCTATGTGCAAAGAGCAACAACATTTGATTTTTAAAAAGAATCTGCTGGGCTGGAGAGATGGCTCAGCGGGTAAGAGCACTGACTGCTCTTCCAAAGGTCCTGAGTTCGGATCCCAGCAACTACATGGTGGCTAACAGCCACCTGTAATGAGATCTGACACCCTCTTCTGGTGCAACTGAAGACAGCTACAATGAATTACTCTGGAGCTACTGGCCCGGAGTGAGCGGGATGAGCGGGGCCAGCAGAGGTCCTGAGTTCAATTCCCAGCAGCCACACACATGATGGCTCACGGCCATCTGTACAGCTATATAATGTACTCATACACATAAAATAAATTAAAATAAATCTAAAAAAAATGTAATCTCAAAAAAAAAAAAAAAAACCTAAACAAACAACTGCCAACATGAAGAACAGCACATGATGGTAAACTTGCTACCAAGGAAGCCAGCTCTTACCAAAGAGTGTGCAGAAGAGGGCTCCGAGCACAGGGTCTGGGAGGGAGGCGAAGAGGGCACTGAACTTGCCAATCATGCCCAAGCCCAGCATGAGAGCCGCACCATACTGGATCACCCGGCGGCTGCCAACCTGTAGACACACCAGTTGCAGACACAGGTTTACCTGCCATTCTTCAACCCAGTCTCCCAGGGCCCAGGGCAAATATAGCAGTGTCTAGGGCAGGATCTGGGTTCCTTTAAACTTTCTGTTAACAGGGGCTATAGAGACAACACAAGGTCCCCCTAATCCCCCATCCTTGCCACCTGCTGCTCCACCACTTCAGTTCACTGTTTCAGCTGTGAACAGGTGACCCCGGGGATCAGGAGTTAGATTTAAGACTTTATTCCTTGGATGTAGTGCTTTTGCAGAATGTGGGCTTTCCGGGCCACTGGTTGAAATGACCTCTTGGCCTAAAGTCATGGATGCAACAGTTATACACACTGTTCCTGCTTCTCTCCCACTTTTTTCATATGACTTTTCACCCCAAACAGTCCACCAGAAGTCCTTGTGACTCCACTCCACCTCCCAGAATCAGGTAAATAGCGCCCTTCCATTTGTGGAAGCACCTCCTCTCTTGCTGTCTGGCCACAAAAGGTGGTATAGTGAAGGGGCCTAAGAATGCAAACACTGGAGCCTGGTGGCTGGTCCGCTTGCCCACTGTGCCTTTGAAAGTATCTGTAACACAGCTAGTACTTGGAACATGCCAGAAAGCCATGCAGAACTGGTATCAAGTGATACATTCTAACAACTTGTAAGCTACTTTTACAGACCAAGGCATAGAGAGAAAAGAGGTGACCTGCAGTGACCATGATGAGAAAAAGTGGGCTGGAGAGATGGCTCAGTGGGTAAAAGCACTGACTGTTCTTCCGAAGGGCCTGAGTTCAAATCCTAGCAACCACATGGTGGCTCATAACCACCCATAATGAGATACGACGCCCTCTTCTGGTGTGTCTGAAGACAGCTACAGTGTACTTATGTATAATAATAAGTCTTTAAAAAAAGATATTTCTATATTAAAAAAAAAAAAAAGAAAAACCAAAAAAAAAAAAAAAAAAAAAAAAAAAAAAAACCAAACCCCCCCCCCCAAAAAAAAGAAAGAAAGAAAAAAGAGAAAAAGTGATGGGGCCAGGGCCGCCCATCCTGCTGTGTCCTGTTGTCCTCTCTGTGGGACACATGGCCCACACTTAGCAGAGGCAAGACAGGTAGCTCACCTCTGATGAGAAGGTTAATTAATTCCAAGTCAAGGAATGCAGTAACTGGATAAAAGCTGCAAACAGCAGAGCTACCATAAAATTCGGGGGGGTGGGGGGGTGGAGTGTGGGGACAGACCAGACTCCTTTCAACCCAGGTCTGGTCCAATGGCTCAGCCCTGTCTGTCTAGAAGATTGCCACAGTGGACGTGGTTTCTGAATGTGCTGTTGTCTACTAGCCACTGACCTGTGTTCAATGACTGAGCCTTGAAATATGGTCGTTGTGACTGGGTAAGGAAAATCTTAACACTAACTTATTTAAGTGAACACAGCTACATGTGGCTACCGACTGCCATGTTAGACAGCATGGATCTAGACTTGGAACTGCAGGACTTAGAAGCTGTGCCTTACTTGTAGAGCTCATACCCTCTTACCCCAAGCAGGGAGTCTTCCTAGCTGGCCACAGGGCTAGGGCCACATAGACATTCCTGCTCCAAGCCCCACCTCCCTGCTCTTAGGCAGGTGTAGACTAGGGACTCGACAGTGAGTGTCTTGAATGGATACAGCTTCTGCCTGGAGAAATAAGGGATGCAGAGCAGTATAAATGATGGGCTGAACTCCACGGTTAAGAGCTCATCCTTAGAGTTCTTCCAGTATCCATGTTCAAAGACTCACACGAGCCAAGAGTTCAGCACCAGAGGGAGCTGATGCTAACTTCTGGCCTTGTGGGAACTGCTGCACTCGTGGCTACATTTTCCCATGCACAACAAAGTAAGTAAATACTGTTGGGTGCCACTTCAGAAAAGCTGTACCATTCAAGGACCAGTCACCTCCTGAGCCACCATGGTCATGTTGTAAAAGGGTATTTGTTTCCTTTCAGTGACCTTAGCTGTTCTGTAGCAACTGTAAGGATGCTTGCTAAACAAAAAGCCCTCTCAGCAACTTTACAACCTGCCTATTTATAACTAGTTACTTGCCCATAGGCTTATGGGAGAACAGAAGCTCAGGGGTGGCTGGCTAATCCACACTCTTGTGCCCGTCAGACCATACTACCTTCAGATCCTGGGCTCCACATCTGCTGCCTTTCATAGGCAGCACCTGGGACTCCAGCAGTGGCACCGAAGGAAGTACCCTGAAAGTCTCCCTCCCTCTGTGCCATGTACTGGGAGCAATAGGCAGCAGATGGTGCCATCAGCACATGTGAAGTTGAGCTTACATCAGCCCTGCCTCTTATGGGAAGATCAACAAACAAACTAGGTGTGCTTCCTGTATCTGGATGCTGCTCCCTCTCACCTGGATTTGTAATCCAGATGAATCAAACAGTACTGGATTTCTTTCTATCTGGTTATAGAATCCTGTATGGAGCTAGAGGTCAAACAGGTCTAGAAAGGCTTCCAGAATGGCTTCTCAGGTAAGGAGACTTATGACTCATGCAGCCCATAAATAAAGGTGAACCAATCTTAACAGTCTTTGGTTACACAACATCTGATGGCTGCTGGACCAACCAGTACTCCTCGACATCCTGGCAAGCAGCAGCACTATTTGGCTAAAGGCAACTGGGACATAAAAAGTTTAACTGTCCATAATAGAGCAGACTCATTCTTATAGAAGTGGGGCTTGGGGGGGTGGGACAGCTGTAGGTTTACATGTCAACAACTGGGGTCTGGTAGAGTGCTTGGTAGGGTCAAATGAGTTTAGGAATCAGATCCAGGATCTGCTTCACCATGGCTCCACAGATTTCACTGAAAAGGGATTCTGTCCCTGAAGTCTGAGACCGTTATTTGATATGCGGATGGTTTTCTGTAGTAATGGGCATCTCTCATCCAACTTGCTCTCTACTGAATTCTGGGGTCTTCTCTCAGTCAGATGTAAACTCCAATTTTCTTTTTCATTATGCACCAACCACCCAAGTGCTTAGAACAGAGGCCTGACACAGGGAGATGCTTAATCAATGTCTGGAGACTGCAGGACACCCAGATGCCTCCTACCCAGATGGCCAAATGAGGAGAGGTCTCCTAGCTGGCACTCCAAACTCATCCAAGTGGAAAAGGAGATGGGCAAGGAAGATAATCTCAAGGGAAGGGTCAGGTCAGACCCACCACTGAAATGGACAGATGCTCAGCCATTTAATTAGAAAACATTTATACCTTTGTAATTCCCAAAACTCCAATATTGGGACTGGAGGAGGTAGAGCCATTCCCGGTACCAAATATGCCATCGAGAACACAGGAAAGACCCTCCACGAAAATACCCCTAAAAGTGTAAAAAAAAAAAAAGGAAAGGGGAGGGAGAAAGAGAAACCGTCATTCATGGGGAAACATTGCAACCTACAAGACTTATAATCAGTAGCAGTTGCAGAATCTCGGGTTCCTTCCTTGGCAGGCTGAGGACAACTCCCCATATGCTCAGCAACCCTTAAGAGGCTAGCTCAGCCCACACTGCCCATTAGATACAATTAAAACCAAAGAACTACTGAATCTTAGAGAAGCACCAGCTGTGCTTTGAAGTAAGACACATCGATTTGATTCTTTGCTATTAAGATAGTTTCAGTAGGAAAAAATGCTTTGAAACTATTGAATTGTTTTTTGAAAATTTAAAATGAGCAGTGTCCTCACATGTAGCAATTCTATTTGAGAGAACTGTGAAAGCCTTACAGAGCCCCCGCCCACACCCAGTACACGTCGTGTGTTGGAGGGGCAATGATAGGGGCTTGTGTTCCTTTCTCTGTGCCTTCTTTAGGATCAATTCCCCAATAATTTTCAGAAATTAAGGAAGTGCAAACCCTTCAGAAGCTAAGGAAGTGCAAACCAGCTTCTAAGACTCTTGATCTTCAGAGATTTCACCTCTCCCTGTTTTTGTCTGTTTCTGTGAATCATGACTGTGAGTAGATCACCCTGAAGGGCAACTGAAATATATCCACTGACACACCTACAGCAGTTACTGTCTGATGCAGGAAAAATGGCCTGCCACCTGTCTAATATGGCAGCCAGGACTGAATGGGAGAAAACTACAATTTCCTCAACTCAGAAATAACCCTGTAAACCATGAAGATGTTGTTCCACTACAATCAACCTAAAATTTGAGTTCTTGGGACGGGGCAGGGTGAGGTAAACATTTGGAAAACAAGACAACAGAAAATCAAAGTAGACAATATGTCTACTTTCAAAGCCAAGCAAAAATGGCAACATGTACGCCTGTTTTGCTGAGCTTCATGTGTAAGTGGCTTCAAATTCCTAAGAGATAAATTCTCCTCTCCGTTCAGCTGGAGTGACTGGGAGGAAGGAAGGCAAGATGCTGCTCTGTGCCAGGATGAGACAAGCAGGGTGCTGAGGGCAGTGCCTTGGCCAAAGACAAACGGCCAATTCTGGTTTGGCTGTCATCATCCAAAGCTCTCGGCTAGATGAGCAGGTCTTTCTTGGGACATACCTGTTTATTGCATGGATAGGAGGTGGTGGGGCACAGGAGAGCCTGGCGCAGGCATAGTAGTCACCGATGGACTCAATGATACTGGCGACGACAGCACTGAGCATGCCGATGACACCAGCTGCAGAGACGGTGGGCATCCCCCACTGAACTGAGGAGGGAAGGCAGTCATGAGACACGTGCTCACTTTCCTCTAGGGCCAGGCAAAGGTTAGAAGGACCTAAGGGAACTCTGCAGGACTGCGAAGCTCTGGGAAACTGGTTGCTTTTAAACCTTAAGTCATTAACACATGAGATATGTGGGAAGGTTCCTGAGTTGGGGCCTTGATTGAGAGTTGACCTCTTCATCTGAAGAAAGTCCTCACTTGGCTGGAAGAGGCGGTAAGTTCTCTTCCTCAGTCATGCTCCTAGCTTTGCTAACGCGTACTTTAACCCTGCCTGTTACAGTGCTCCTGGATAGCCTGGTGTGTGTGTGTGTGTGTGTGTGTGTGTGTGTGTGTGTGTGTGTGTGTGTGTGTGTGTGTGTGTGTGTGTGTGTGTATGTGTAGGCAAGCCCCTTGCCTCAGCTTCCAGAGTGTGGGGATTACAGGGCTTGGATTACATTCCTGGCTTGGAATAGAAATTTGTTCCAGGGATTCATAATACAGTGGTAGGAATCAGGGTCCAAGACAGTGGCATCGAGTGAACAGTCACGGCTACTCTAATCCAACACTAATCCAAGTGTGCCACAACCCTACTACCTTGTTACTAGCAGGTTTGTTTGTTTTTGTCAGAGTATACTACAAACAATGTTAGGAAAAGTTAACTCATTTTTCTTTAGAAAGCGTATATCTTTTATTGCCAATATGAATGAATAGACTCCTGATAAACTCACTTGCCATTCTTCCTTGAACTATTAAGAATGATAACCCATGCTGAGCAGTGGTGGCACATGCCTTTAATCCCAGCACTTGGGAGGCAGTGGCAGGCAGATATCTGAGTTCGAGGCCAGCCTGGTCTACAGAGTGAGTTCCAGGACAGCCAGGGCTACACAGAGAAACCCTGTCTCCAAAAAACCCAAAAGAATGATAACCCAGATTCCACACAGTGGGAAAATATGAAACATGATTCTGGGGCAGGAGCCAACCCTGTAGCTCTGGGCACTCCGAGATAACCAGGAACAGTTAAGACAAGAAAGATGACATTCAAAGTAAGATGCACAGACCAGGGCTGGAGCCCTCTTGCCGGGGCTGTCCTACTCAGTGGGAGCAATCAGAGGAGCCTCACTACTGGCCTACACTTTCTCTCAGGGTTGGTCCAAGGGCCTTATTTGTCAAGTTCCATTTGGAACTTTGAAATAAGCTTTGGCTGTTACAATGTTAACACTGGTTTCCCTTTAGTATCCTGATTTTGAGGAAAGATTCCTATTATATTCAACCATTTTCAGTTGAACATATTCCTAACTAATATAAAATATCCCAAAATCTGGTGGTAGTTTTTCGAGACAGGGTTTCTCTGAGTAGCCCTGGCTGTCCTCGAACTCAGAAATCTGCCTGCCTCTGCCTCCCAAGTGCTGGGATTAAAGGCATGCACCACCACTGCCCGGCTCTTTTTTTTTTTTTTTCCTAAAGAACATGATACCACGAGTGGAAAATTCCAAATCTAACCTTCTGTGCTAGATTATAGAAAATGCAGGTACATAGGGTGCTGGCTCACAGGTTAAGAGGGTTCACTGGGTTTTAAGAGACCTGGGTTTCATTCCAATCACCCAGATGGCAGCTCACCACCATTTCTAACTCCAGCTCCAGAAGATACACAACTTCTTTGGCCTCCATGGGCACCAGGAAGGAAAATAATGCACAGATATACTTGTAGGCACAGCATTCATACACAGTAAAAATAAAATAAATGCAGCTGTACTAAAAAGTATGTGTATAATAACCCTCAGGTTGTGTGTCATTGGATGAAATGTATATGACCTTCATGCTTAGACCTCCAGTGTTCTGGGATCCAGTACATAGACTCCCAATTCTCAGACATCCAGGGTCTCAATCAGTTTGGAAAGAGAACAGTCAACCTGTATTGTTTTTCATGGAGTATGCTTTAAATACCTTTTACCTGAAGTCTTTAAGTCTGATTTCTAAAAATCTTTCCTATCAACATTTTAAGTTTGAAATATTTTTAAGTTTCTAAAGACTTATTTTTATTTTATGTTTTGAGTATACCTGCATGGATGGTTGTGCACCATGTGTGTGCAGTGTCCCTAAGTGGGCATCAGATCCCCAGTGGAACTGGAGTTCCAGGTGGTATGTGAACCAGTGAAGTGGCTGCTGGGAGTAGAAGCCGAGACATCTGGAAGAACTCTGGCGTCACCACTGAGCCATCTCTGATTTGTCTGCTTTCATTCTGCACGTGTACACACACATTCCTCTTTTACTTCGGCCTTTCAGCCGTTACTTTATCTCTCCTGCTTACTAGATCTTTGCTAATGTTTTGAGTGTTTGTGATCTCAAATTCAGAGTCCTTTTACCTCAGCCTTCCAGAGACAGTAATCTATAGGGACATGTGCCTGGCATAAGTACAACCTTTTCAGGGTGGTACAACAGATTCTCAACCTTGGCACTGCTGACATCTGTATATTAACATTAATCTAGGCAATGCTTCCTATACTGAAGGCTGAGAGCATTCCTTGATATTTGAAAACTTTCTCTCTGATCCAAACTGCTGGAAAGTGCACAGGATTGAGAGTGGCTTTTTACTTGGAGGAACTGAGTAGAAGACAGTTCACTAGATCTTGGCAGCTGAAGACTGTTCTGAAGAGAACCTTATGAGTTCAATCACCTCACGATGATGCCACGCACCTTGCCTAGTTGGTGGCACCATTGCATGTATAGGCCCTATGAGGACCCTGGAAAGTCCCTCACAGGGAACAGCTGGTTGTCTGTATGCCCACTGGCTATCAGCTGGGAAGCCATAGCATGGGCAGGCCTTCTGGCTATGCTGAGGCTCTTTCTCTGCTCTCTCCTCCCATGGTGCCTTACCGAGTAACCTTTAGTCTCATTTTTTCTTGGATTATAGGTATGTTTATGAACCAAGCACATTTTTCTGGAAACAGGATAGTATATATAAATATACACTGAGACACCATGTGACGAGAATGTTATTTTAGAAGGCTAAGCCTGTTAAAGCTTTTGTAAAGTATCAGGAACAAAGAGAGCTGCCAACATCACCACCATCAGCATGCCTGGAGGAGTCATCTTTGATTCAACCTTAATATTCTTGGCTTTTCTTGCTTTTTAGGTTTCTCATTGTAAAATAAGAAAATAAGACGGCTCAATGGGGTAACTGGCTCAACCTGGCTAAGCTCATTCTTTAAGAAAACCCCAAAATGTGGGACCAGCATTATAGCCACTGGTTCAGGAGAGTCGGTTCAGCGCTGGGATCTGGAGACCGCTGCATGTCACTCAGGAGATCTGGATAGAGATTCATGCTCTGCCCTGGGGTTACCCAATACTGAAGCCTAAGCTTTGGCTTCCGGATGCCACTTAGTATCAGTTTACTTCTACATCTGTGACCAAAGTAAAACGGTTATATAAACTCTGGCAGGCAGGAGCAGCCTGCTAGCTAATCTCGAGGTCTTTTCATTTTCACAGCTCTGGTAACCAAGGAGCTTTGTGCTTGTCTTTCTCAGCAGCGGCCCTCAAATCCTTGCCATGAGAACTCACATTTGTTAGTTCAGAGCCTAACAGGGCTCCAAAGGCAAGTAGTTGATTTGAGAGGGGAACTGGTCAGTGACTGTGTGTGGATGACTGACCTCTGAGGATAAGAACTTCCCTCTACTAATTCGCTAATGACCGCAGTGGCCATTACAATCTTCTGGCTTTTGGGGTTTGGGGAGAAGGCTCAGTGGGTAATGAGCTTGCCATGTGCTTGCCATGCAAAGCATGAGGACACAAGCTGAAATCCCCAGAACCCACACAGTACTGCATATCTGTAATACCAGTGCTTCTCCAGAGAGGAGGTGGAAAGGGGAAGACCCCGGTAGCTCACAGCACAGCCAGCCTGGTGTACATGGTGGCCAACATTCTCAACAAGGGAAAGAGATGAGAGCCACATTTGAGACTGTCCTCTGACCTACATACATACCTGTATACACACACACACACACACACACGTACATACACATAACACATAAATGATTAGAAAAAATGTCTAAGTAAAGAGCAATCCAAAAGGTTCTTCATTATGCAGAACTTTTTTGCCCACTTCCCAGCCTCATCAGTTGGGCCCTGCCGATACTTACATGGGTACGGAACCTTAAACCACGGGGCTACCAGAAGCACACCCTTCCTGGCGTCTGTGCGTGCATAGTAGCCATAATCGGTGCTGTTGGAAGGGAAGACATCAGTCACCGTGAAGATGAAGCACAGCAGCCAGGACACGAGGATAGCCAGGATTATCTGGAGTGGTCAAGGGCAGAATCTTCATTGGGTAAAATATCCCTTCCTACTGTGGAACCAGCACCCCAAGCCCGCCACCATCAGTACCGTGTAGAACTGCTTCAGTGGAACTGCACTGAGAGGGTTATGCAGGTAAACTCACTGTATCTTCCAAAGTCTGCCCAGTAAGAGAAGAATGGGCAACAGGCCTGTAGAGACCATGTGAGTCACAGCTCAGAGTCAGGGACACAAGTCCTTCTGTGGCACTGCAAATTGATATGATCTGATCTTGAACCACCCTTACACAGATGCATCTAGCCCTCGAGGCTGTGCTGGCTGGGGTAGTCAGCGCCCCACTGTCATCACCACAGATGTTGGAGGGCCTCCCTATAGCCTGCCTTTAACTAATGTCTTACATGTGAACAAAGGCATGTTCTGGTAGAGGTGAGGGTGACATGATTGGCTACTCACGGGAAACATTTTGAAAAGTTGGAACTTGTATGCCGTCCATCCTTTCTTGGATTTGTAAATTGGGAGAGGAAATTTAACATTTCTAGCATATTGTGAGAAGAGTAACACTAGGAAAATCGTCCTGAGAAGAGAAAGAAAATTCATAAAATTAAAAGCTGTTGTATTTAAAGTTTTCATTGATTTCATGTGTTCAGTTCATTCACCTACATGTGATGCTAGTCCTTCTCGCTGCAATTTGGAAATGTTATTTTACTATCTGGAGAAGAATGTCCCAAGCAGCTGGCCTAGAATTTCTTGATGCTGACTAAAGTAAGAAACCCCAGAGAATGGGAAAGCCCACTCCATGGAAGAAAACGATGCCAGATACAATACCAAAGAGGATACTTATAACTAGCAATCAGCTTGAAGTAACGAAGGGACTGTAGTGCATATCAAGGAGAGAAGTGTGCATGCATGGCTCCGCCCACACCAAAGGGGGAGAAAGACATGATCCAAATGCCACCAGGGATCAGTTTCACATTTTTAAATGACTGGTGACTATTTTTCCTACTTTCCTTTATTCTTTTGATTTATTCATATTGAGTTCATTTTGGAAAAAAAAGGTGAAACTTCAATATTCAAGAAAAGTGCACAGGCTGGGTGGTGGTGATGGTGTGTACATGCCTTTAATCCGAGAACTTGGAGTCTGAAGCCAAGTCTTGGTCTACAGAATGAGAAACCCTGTCTTTAAAAAAAAAAAAAGAAAGAAAGAAAAGTGCACAGCTTCGTGAGAGGTGCCTTCTGTGAGCATGCTCTTTCCACAGGCACTAAGCCAGCCGTTCAGTCAGATCTACTTGACTGTAAGGTCTAGATCTGTAGCCTGGGGTTTAATTACTTCTATACTTGTTGTGGAGGCAAGACTGCCTGGGTTGACTACAAAACTTCCTGATCTTACAACTTCCAGGAGTAGGACACTTGCACCGACCTGAAGGCCGAAGTGGCTGGCAAATGGGAGGTCATTTCTCATCCTCCCGGGGTGATCGATCTATCATGGAAACAACAGGGGGATAGGAGGAGGTGTGTGATTGCCCAACAAGCTGTCTAATCCTTTCTGGAGTGTCCTCAAAGCTAAGCTTAATGATTCCAAGTGCTGAGATAGGATTTCTAACTATGAAAATTGACTTCCTTGTTGCCTGTCTAATGAGGTGTAGTACAAAGCTTGGCTGAGCACAGGTGGCCGCGGTGGCAAGTAGATGGACTGGTAACCCACTGATGCCTGACAGCTTAGGTCAAGGTTAAGAACACTCATGGGGCCCAAGTCACTTCAGTTCCTCTGGGGCAGAGAAATTAACAAAGACAAAAAACAAAACCAAAATTCTACCAAAACCAACATAGTATTAGAAACTGCTTATTTATTCAAGATGAACACTATCTACAATGTCCCAAAGAACCCCAATCCCACCTGTCATCTTTGTTTCAAGCAACAGCCACCTGCACTGTAGTGTTCTCTTTTCAAATACATTTAAGAGACTCACCAAGAGAAAGAAAGAATATCTGGTAAGTCTAGCTTGAGTCTACACTGGGATTTCCAAAGAGGGACAGACACTAAAGGCTAAGCCCTGCATAGACTAGAAATGGCCAGAAAGGGGCAGGACAAGGAGAGCTGGGGAGCAAAGCCCCAGGGAGGAGCACAGATGCAGAATCTGTCCTGGGCTGCATGTGGCAGTGGGGAGGAGTGTGGAGAAAGGCGGGAGAGGGACCTGGGGTGTGTCCCATCTAGGATGTCCCAGACATCCTAAAGGAGCAGCAGCGGAGAGTTAGCTATAGAGTTTACGGGGTGGCTAGAAGTCCATGTGTTTCTCGCAGAGAAGACACCATGGATGCTATGGGGCTCCTAAAGGGATTTCCCAGTGGGCAGTATGAGGAGTCCATTTTTACCATTTATATTTCTCTGGAGGAACTTCACTGGTTTTGGTCTAGATCTCTCTGGTCTACAGGATCAGCCTTCACTGCATATGCGCACACACACACTCTGTTCCACATTGGCTACTGTCACCTGCTAAATCATTAGCAATTGCTCAATTTCTTTGATGACTAGGAGTTATTTATATAAATTTTTATGTGTTTTTAAACTCCTATGAGTTTTTCCCCTAATCTTTTTGTTATTGATTTCAATTTTTAATGTTTTATAAACATGATATTAGCTTTCTAGTACTTACTGAGTTAAAACTCTTAACAGTATCTATACATACATGTTGTATGGAGAGGGTTTTGACCGACCTTCAGTGAAGTGAGAAGGTAAGAAGAATTCATGGGTATTTTCTCCATGCCTGCACATCACAGAGGCAGGAGTGAGCATGAGCTGAGTCTCAGTAAGGCCTCTGTCTGACCAGTTGAGTGACTCTGACAAGTCCCATTGCCTCACTGTGTTTCTGTCTCTTCACTTGTTAAACACAAAAAACACTGTCAGACAGGCTGAACACTAGTCTCTACCTTCTATGTGATCGTTAAACAAAGCACTGAGGCATAATAAAAGAAATTAATACATGCTGTCTATTATTAAATATGGAATATTTTCCAAAACAAAACAAAAAATTGGAAAGATTTTTAGTTTGTTTTAAATTTTGTATTAGTTGGTAAAATTCTGACAGATCCTCAGAAGCATTTCCCTATGATATGCATCTTACATCTACTCTACACATGTAAAAAAGAATGTGAATTCTCTCATATGATTGTTAAAAGTCCTACATGTCTTCATGAATATACAATACTGATCAACATCTCCAATTCATTTGGTTCTATGCAGGAGGAGGACCAACACTGGCCAAGCAGGCCCTGTGAGAGAATGCGGCCTCGACATCACAGTGCACACTGTTGAGAGCAGAGGAGAGCAGAGGGCCTTCCACATCTCTCTGCTGCCTCATCTGAACAATGTGTCGTCCCAGCACAGCAAACTTGCATGAGACTTCAGAGGGCAGGGGCAAGGACCACACCATGAACAAATCTGACAACTCTTGCATCTGTACACATCACTGCTGTCTGTCTTTGGAACCACGTGAGCATTACCATGTGTCAACCTCTGATCTAAAACAATCACTTAACTAGCCCTGGCCTGAACTGAATAAAGCTTGAAGTGTCAGAGCATCATCTCAATAGATTTCTTCATTCTTAAGTTAGTGTGACTGTTCCAAGTATTCCACAAGGCTGTCCTGCACAGTGGTAAAGATTGTCCCCGCCCCTGGGGTTCTCTTAGAACACTTACAGCATGGCAATTCCCCAGTGCTTTCCGGCTCTCTCTCCTGCTGCCTGGAAACCAGAGAGGCCAATGAGGGCCACAGTGGGTGTGATGGTCAAGGGTCCAATATACCTCAGCAGAGCCCCAGGCAGGCCAAGGAGGCCAATGACCACTTCTATCAATGAAGACATGATGATAGCCCCCTGGATCTGAAACAGAAAAGGGTACAGTTTGAGAGTGGTGTCAAACACTTTGAATGTTACCTGCAATCACAACTGACATTTCTTCAAGGCAACAAGTCCTAGCGTACAGCAGCACAACAACTGGGATACTCCCCATGGGATACTCCCCAGGGCCCTCCAAGTAAGGTTTCTGTGGAGATAACTGAGGACCAGCACACTAACACGGCATCGCTGCTGAGGTAGCTGAGGACCAGCACACTAACATGACATCGCTGCTGAGGTAACTGAGGACCAGCACACTAACACGACATCGCTGCTGAGGTAACTGAGGACCAGCACACTAACATGACATTGCTGCTGAGGTAGCCGAGTACCAGCACACTAACATGACATCGCTGCTGAGGTAACTGAGGACCAGCACACTAACATGATGTTTCTGCTATAAGGTTAACTGAAGAAATGGGGACTGACAACAAATCTGCTGCTTTCTCCACTGCAGGGTGAGATGGATAGATCTATCAGCTCTCAGATGAGCATGCTGTCAACCCAGTCCTGCGAGATATTTCAGTACAGACATCTTTAAAAGACTAAACCCCTGAAAGACATTCAAAAAACAGAGTTACTGACAAAACTCTAAAAGAATGTCCATGTCACAGAAAGTGACATTTGTACTAAATCTAAAGATTTCATGGGTGACACTATGAATATATATGTACTCATCAGCTAGTTTGCTGTACCTAGGGACAGCTTTAATCAGCTCTGCTCAAATGCACTTTGGCCTCCAAAATTATCTTTAGTTCTTTCAACAAGCAGGCATGACTAACAGCTTGCTTGTTCTGAGATGCCTGTGTTAGTAAGGCTCACCTCTGGGTGTGTCTGTCATGTTGCTTCCAGAGACAAGCAGTTAATGGATGGCTCCTAAGATGAACACATTATTAAGAGATGGGACCTAGCTGGAGGAAGTGATACTGCAATGTGTGTCTGGGAACTCTATCTTGCCCTGGTCCCTTCTTGTGTTCCTCACTCTCTTCCTGGCTGCCATGAGCTGAACTATGACCTCCCCACCACCACAGACAAAGCCTCGGGCACTGAGCTTTCTCCATTCAAGCTGTCTTTAGCATTCTAACACAGCAACAAGGTAGCTAACAACACACAGACACAAAGCAGCCAGACCTCTTCTCCAGCACCATCACGCTTCAGCCATCACACTGGAGGACATAAGCAGGCAGGCCTGGGTACTGACGACATGAAGCTCAACAGACAGTAGAAATAGGCATTCCAGTAGTTGAAAATAGAAGGTACTTAATAAAAGCAATGGCAGCTCGTTGGGGAAAATCAGCATCAGTGCTAGGAAAACACGAATGGCTTTACCTCTTGGATCCGGGGATGCCAGATGTGTTCCAACAGCTCTGCCGTTCCGTTGGCAACTGTAATCTCTTGAAAACAAAAAGGAAAGAGATTTTTTTTCTTGGAGTGACACTAATGTTTCATGGCACATATTTATTAACCATTAATAGTATCAATTCCTAAGACTCAACCTGTGACAATAGGGTTTATTGGAGATGGACTCCCAGTACCGAGTAACCAAATGTACTCGTTGTCAAAGCTCCGCAGTGTGTCAAAGGCTGACTCAAGTGGTGCTACCAGCCAGTGCCAGCTTCACAGAAACCACTCTTTGCAAAGAGCTACCTGAAATGCCCAAAAGCAAAGCTGCTGGGCTGAGGTTTTAAAAATCTAGATAAAGCAGGGCCTTTTCCAGTTCCTAAATCAAAATCAATGGTCACAAAGTAACCCCTAGGAGCAGGGAAGGCAAGGAAATCAGGAAAGCTTGGCTCCTAGAATCTCAAATTGTAAACTGCTCTGAGAGGACAAGTCTGACTTTCTCATTTCCTTGAGTTTATCAGGTTCCGTAAGGATCTTTGCAGTCACTACCAAGGGGAATGAAAGTCACCTGCAGAAAACCACAGTAGCCAGATCCTTAAAAAGCAAAGATGTTTGAGAGAAGGGATGCTGATGCAGCGAGAGAGTGACTATGGTAGGTATAAAATCCACTGAAAGAGAGAGGCAGGAAAACAGCACAAATATTTTCATCCTATCCCCATATTTATCAGCTTCATTGGCAAACAGAAACGAGGTCATTTCTGGCCCTAGCTTGCCCTAAGGTTAGGGATGAAGAGGAGATGTAAAGACAGAAACAGCACGGTCCACAGACTGGAGCACTCTAAGCTGCTTACGGGCTGGTATATTCCATGCTCAATACAGGAAGGAATGCTGTTATTGGCAGATGTCCAGGCCCCCTTTCCACCTGCTTTAAAGGACCCCAATGACATATGTGGAAATAACTGCAATTACCTGTGGTGTTACATTTCCATTTATCTAAAGACAGGATGGCTCGAGCAGGGGCCAAAAATGCAAAAGCACTGGCCTGAAACAGGGGTAACCTAAAAGAAACGAGACCAAAACCATGATCACGGCATCGGGAACTACCGAGGTAGTTCACTATTTGACAGCTTAACAGTCTTTTCCATAGACACGAAGCACATGAGTATCACAGCCACACCTGTAGAGAATCTCTGTAAAAATCTCTGACAGCACATAGCTGGAGCCACTAGTTTCTCCCATCCCCCCTGCTCCTGCTGCTCTGGCCTCAGGAAGTTCCAGGGGACCCCTATAGTGAGTGCTAACACCCCAGTACCAGTTCCTGCTACTGTTTCCTGTCCCCCTGGAGGTGGGTCAGTGGGATTTGGGCTCCCTGCTTTCCTGCTGAGCTCATGGGTCCCTAATAAACACCAGTATAGTTCCCTCTTCCTCCTCCTCCTCCTCCTCCTCCTCCATCATCTCAAATTCTCATTCATTATTCCATCGCTTTATTCTGAGAGTTAAAGTCTGCCCTAGTCATAAAACAAATATTAAAATCATATTAGTGATCTATATGTATTCAAAAAGTTGTAAGTTACAATATGAGAGTATATATAATAAATGCTCTGATTAATCATATAAAATACTTAAAAGCATTCTAATATATTTTAAAGGGTTCAGAAACCTGGTAAACTCCCCATTAAATCTCCTGCCCACATTCTCAAACTGAATCCAACTAATCAAACCACAACAATTTTACTATTTTTACTGGAAATGTAGACTGTGTCAGCTAAGTTAACAGTTAGCATAAGAACTTAGTCACTATTTCTCACAGTATTTGAAGGTAAAGTATAAATCGTGCTCCTGCTGTCTGCAGGACCAGGAGGCTAAACACACATCCTTAAATGCCCCCAGACAGCCTTTCCAGTGATCTGGCTCATGAGGTGGAACTCCGCAGCCTCCTGATAAGTTCGGTGCCAGAGACAAAGAATACACAGAAATAGAAGTAGCCCTGGCCAAAGAACAGCTAGCAGCTGGGCAATCCCAGGACCTAGTGTGCTCCTTTCTGACATGCTCCTTTGTCAAAAACACCCTCCTGGCCATTTTAGCCACAGTGACCTCAGTAAGAGCAGGTAGGATGCAGACTACAAGACGGAGATGGGCCTCCTCCTAAGTACAGCCAGGGAACACCCTCCACTGACCATGTGGTTGTAGTTACTGTGTTCGAGGGGTCTGGAGCACAGTGCCTAAGTGTGTTGGTCCTCTTTAGTGGAAATGTACATCAAAGAGAAAATAGCCACTGACTTATGGAAATTCCTCATACAAAATTGTAGGAATATATTATAAGGATTAAGAGATGTCACTGTGCCATTAAGAATGGATATCATCTTGTATGTCCAAGTAACACCATTTTACCACAGGTTCAGACTTTAAGAAAGGCATCATAGGGTAACATAACATAAACATTGAATTGAATATATATGTGTGTGTGTGTGTGTGTGTGTGTGTGTATACATATATGTATTCATATTTATTTTCTTTGGGGTGGGTTGTCCTTCCAACGTAGCCCTGGATAGCCTGGAACTCACTACATAAAGCAGGATGGCCTCAAAACTCTTGAGATCTAGTTGCCTCTGCCTCCTAAGTGCTGGGGTTAAAGGTGTGCGCTCTTTAGAAGATCCCATTGGCTCTTCCTGTGACAGAAGTCACAGCAGACGCTGAGCTCCACTCTCTATTAAACCTCGATCTGAACCTGAACTTGGCACCTAAGGTGAAAATTTTATGTAAGTGAGGCTGCAGTGCTGACTGGGATTCTGGGGTCCTGAGCAGGTGGCAATGACGTCTCCTGAGATGGGCTGTCAGATACTTAGCTGGCCTCATGGCCTCATTTCAAGTCAGAAACATGACTTAAATTCCTGGGAAATGCTATAGGAGCATGTGAGCAATTGACAGGAGCATCGCTAGGTCAGTGAGTGGAGTATTTCCCAGGGAGACTGCACCAGGAAGTCCATCAATGCGCTCCTTATCTGTGTCTATAGCATATCTTCTGATTCTGGGGTGGGGATACCAATTCAGCATCTTTAAAAAGTATTTTATTTTTACTTATGTGTCTGTGTGTATGTATGCCAGAAAGGGGCACAGGATCTCCTGGAGCTGGAGTTACAAGTGGTTGTAAGCCACCTAACTTGGGGGCAGAAGCTGAACCTGGGTCCTGTATAAGAGCAGCATGCACTCTTAATTGCTGAGCCATCTTTTCCAACCCCAAATCTGCATTTTTGATCCATTACTTCAAGGTGCAGCTGAGCCTTAAACTCCCTTAAGGCCCCAATCCCCTTGTGCTAAATCAGCAGTTTTCAACCCTGTGGGCCTCAACCCCTTTCGGAGGGGGCACGAATAACCCTTTCACAGGGGTCACCGAAGGCCATTGGAAAGAGCACATATTTACATCACAATTCATATCAGTAGCAAAATGATAGTTACGAAGTAGCAATGAAATAATGTTATGGTTGGGGGTCACCACAACAGGAGGACATGTATTAAAGGGCTGCAGCGTTAGGAAGGTTGAGAAGCACTGCTCTAGATGAAAGGATAATGATCCTGTCATATGATAACAAGGCAGCCCTGGGCTGACACAAGCACAACTAAAGGCAATGAAAAAGCTTCCTGGGTCCTGAGGAGCTTCTAGGAAGACTTCCAACTGAATAATGGAGATGCTGGGGGGGCTCTGTCACTCACCAAGTAAGGTTGTCTTAAAAGACTGAGAAGCACTGAGCCACATGCTGAAAGGCTATGAGGAACCCAGGCAAAGAGAAGAGGTGCAAAATGAGGTTCATAGGATCCCTGCCCCCAAGAACACAGATACTTAACCTCAGGGGATTCCTTGAGAGAGAGACAAAGTGAAGGTGAAAGGGGACCACCATGGCACCAGTAGGCAAACAGGAAAATGTTCAGGGGATTAATCTCTGAAAGGATCACTTTGAGAGGAATGGGGACAGTGACTGTCACCTGGAAGCTATTCTCAGACTTGAACAGGCTGTGCCATAGCTCTAGGTGTGGTCCTTTGGTGTTGACTCTGGTGACAAGCAGGCTAAAGCCAGGACCTGCCGGCCTTTTAGCCTCTAATGATTCCTATACTGGTCTGCTTGTTCTGTCTGGAAGTACAACTGCCTGACAGAAAGGCACAGCCCTTTTACTCACAGTCTTATTCCCAGGACCAGCAGTAAAGAATTTAAGGAGCTATTTACAAACATGCTTGGAAAGAAATTTTGTTAGATTAAAATTAAGAAGTTAGGCTTTTCTCGCATATGATTTACAATGCCGCCTGGGTAGGGTGTTGTTCAGGTTGAGAAGAGAGCAGAAAGGAAGTGAGCACACCAAATCTCAGGAGCGCTGCGATCCCTATGGAAGCAGAATGGTCTCTGACAGCCCAAAGGCTCCGTGTCCCGTGGAAGCACCGTGGAGGTGCACCGTGTATTTGCTCTGACAGAATTCCTCACTGAAGTGTAGTCTGCGCTTCCTCTGCATAGACGATGACCAAACCTGGTGCAAAATCTATCAATCACAAATGAACACTGGCTTGAATCTGGACTGCAGAACAATGTAAAGGTAATAATCCTTACGGGACTCAAACAGACTTGGCTTTAAGGAACCAAGCTTCATCACTGAATCGAACAAACACCAGGAATATGGACTGGACGCCTTTGACAGAAAGCAAAGCAGTGTGCCAAAGAGAACTTCTGCAACTGAGCAACAGTTTGGTGTTGTTTCCTCACCGATCAGTCAGTTGTTGGGAGTCAGATTACAGACCGAAAATACTTGACCTAAACACTTGAGCAGCAATTAGAACTGTCTAGATCTCCCAAGAAAAAATAACAAGGCAGTAATATAACCTAATACTCAAGCATAACTATGTTTCTCTAATTGTTTCTCAAGTATTTACAGTTCCCACACCCAGCACAATCGAAGTCTGTGTACCGCAAGTTCAGCATCCTGACAAGGAGACCTCTCAATACCTACTTGTCACACTGGAACCCATCCATCAGGATGTCCCACTAGGTGAAGATGCTTATTTAAGGTGGGTGACTCATCTCACCAGTTGACACGTTTTCTCACTAATAACAAAGAATCTGAAGTGATTCTTTGACTGTGTGATATTACTAACTTTAAATTCTAGAATGAGGTTTAGATATTACGATCAATCAATAATATTTTGAACCACAGTCTTGCTATGTAGCCCAGGCTGTCCTCCTGGGTTTCCATCTATGCTGTAAAGAAGAGTTTCCCTGTTTCTCCACTGTATCTCCATCTTCCTTTCCTGAACATCACTGTAGGCACATGAATTTAAGTTTTATAACTTACTACTATGCATTTTCTTAATAACTGAGTTGCCCAAACCTGCCCAGAACAGCCTGTTGGCTCCTGTTCCTTACAAAGGGACCTCCACATGTTCTATTGTTCTATGAACATAGCTTTCTGGTATGAGATGTTCCAGGTTCAATGTGCCCTCCCAGTCACTACTCTAAGTCAGTGGCTTGCTCAAAGAACACTAACTAACTAGTCCATTATCCTAAAGAATGGTAGTGAGGCCAGCGATCTGCACACTAAGTGGGCTCACTGTTTCTAGGCCCTATGTGTAGTAACCAGAATTGAGATTAGATTGGGGTGGAAATCAGGAAGGTAATACCCCCAGGCCAACCAGCACCTCTCAGACATTTTTTACCATATCAGATCACCTTTTCCTTTGGATAAACTTCTTTGCAAACACTGCCTGTTAGCATAAAATGAAGCCAAATACAAGGCTGCATGATGTGGCACGACACTCTATCTGTTTATGTGACACTCTATCTGCTGATTATGTGACTGTGTGTGCACAGGAAAACTCACCTGATTGCACACCTTAGAAAAGGTGCATTTTATTGCATGTTAATACAATTAGGTGCTAATGCAATTACTCATTAGATAATGGGTATTTATTTATTTAATCTATTTTTGAGACAGGGTCTCACTATGTAGCCTTGTCTGGCCTGCAAATCACCATGTAGACCAGGCTGGCGTCAAACTCACAGAGATCTATCTGCCTTAAAGGTATGTGCACCACACCTAGCACAGAACTTTTTAAAAAGCGCATCTATCAGTTCTTTGAAGGAATATATGGGAACATAGCATGCTTCGTAAAGTACTGCTGCTGGGTAACAGTATCAAGGCTGTACGAAGTGGAAGGCGCTTCCTTCCCCTGACATTTGGTGAGGACCTGATTCCTTTCACTCTTGTCAGCCACCAGCCTAGAGAGGAGAGGCACTGAGGAAGAGAATGGGCAACCTGTGGGATGGGGAATGTATCAGACTAGCAGGATCTGATAGTCAAATAAAAAGAGGTATAGAGAAGACAGGTGGTGATGTGGCCTGCCTTTGATCCCAGCACTCAGAAGGCAGAGACATGGTTCTCTATGAGTTTAAAGCCAGTGTGGTCTATAGAGCTAGTTTCAGGACAGCCAGAGCTACACAGAGAAACCCTCTGTAGAGAGAACAAAATTCATTAAATCCATGGATAGCAAAGAGTCAGGCAGTCTTGAATCCCTGACACCTTGTAAATTTAAAAACAACAATAAAGAGTAACCCCAGGAAGCCTGCTCGCATCCCTGCTCAGCAAACATGCAGCTGAGGGGCCTGGCTCAGGCTTCAGGAGGATCTGGGTCAAATGACCACTGCTGTCTTCTAATGACTTTCTCCCCATCCACGTCAGGATGCTGCCTGTGTGAGCAGGTGCAAACCCAGTCCTGTAACATCATCAGGGACATGCTGCTCCACCATTCTTCCACCTCCCTTCCAGAGCCCAGGTAATAATGACAGCTCACAGCACCAGCAGGGCAGACACTACCTTGCAGGACACTCATTAACATGCTATGTATTATTTTACATCCAGGGAAAATGGTCTTTGAGAAGCTAGGCAGTCTCATGGCTGGTAAGTGGTACAAAGGGATCCAAGCCACCAAGTCTATAGCCCCAGTGAGGCTGCCTAGAAATGATGCCTTTCAAGGTCATTTCCTTCCAGGTTTGTGCTGGCTTCCCATTTCACTGCACTAGCTAAGATGCTTTCTTAGTGAAGTAGGCAGTCAACTTTTTATTTGTGGGAAAACACGACAACCAGCTATTATGTGCTGCTTGGCACGGCAGAATACAAAGGTCATGATACCACTGACTTGGCAATTTTGGTGAACCGTTCACCCTGAATCATCCATGTCTCTGGCCCACCTTCCAGTTCACAACAAGTAAGAGACTGTGCAGTGAAATAGACAGCACCATGAGGACGCAACCAGACAAACTGGGGTCATGAGTTCATGACTCCTAGCTGGGACTTTAAAAAGATGAGGGACACAGCAAGCAAAACACTGTATGAGCTTAATTGGACCATGGCTTGAAGAGGCTTGGGGAATAGCTATAATACATCTTTTAGGGACAACTGGGGAAATTAAGTGTAGACTGCATATTAGATGATATGATGGAATAATTATTTTCTCAAGTTGATAAATGGCATGTGGTTACACAGAGACTATCATCCCTAGGACATTTTAGAGTGGAACATCATGCTATCTGCAGCTTTATTTCCAACTGGCTCATAAAAACTAAAGCAAGCACAAGAACCCCTCAGGGATGAAGAAAGATGGGGAATTTCTCAACCTCCCTAAATAACCTCCCTGCATGCTGGTAGTATGGGTTCAGAGTCCTCAGAAGTTAGACCTGGAAAGTGTACTGTCCTTAGGGAGTAGACCCCCTACATATACACTACACACTGCCACAAACACCCCATGGCTACAAGAAGCTAATGAGATAGAAAGCAGGGGACTTTCTCCTATGCGCAGTGGCTAATCAGAAACCAGATACTACACTAGCGGTGCCAGTGGCTCTCAGCAAAGGAATCTGCGATGTGCTTGAGCAGGTTTGTGCCTAACCATGAGGGGCCCCTTTGGTAACCCCTACCCGCACTCTCACAGTATTGGGGATGACAGAGTAGGTGAGGCTCCTGGAGCAGGCTTGAGGGATCCTCTAAAGACAGTGGGGTTCTCCTCTAGCCACATCTGTGAGAAAAATCAGTGAGGCAGAGAAGCACAGGGTTTCAGAGAACCTTCCTTCACACTGATTCAGGGTATCTTCGCAGAGGTGGGGGCCTCTAGCCATGATTACTGCAGGCTGGCCGCTGTGCGTTAGGGAGAATCTGAATAACCCTATCCCGATGAGAGGGAGATTTTGAAAAGTTTGGTATCAGCTCCAGAACAAGCTCAAGGGTTAACTAAAACTGACAAGCACGGAACCAAATGGAGAACTGTTGAGTCTCCATCAAAAGCGCCAACAATGAAGATGAAGTACAGGGAGAGGCAGTGCAGGAAGGCAGAGGGGACACTGTGAAGTGGTGTTCTGGAAATCAACTCGCCCAACATACACATGCTCTAGGGAGTGAGCCTCACAACCCCCTATGGGAATGATGGTGATCCCCAGAGACAAGGAAGATACCCTCAGGCAGCAAAGCAGGGAAGGAAGACACAGCCGTGGAGGGTGCATCAGCTCAGGGACAGCACAAAAGGGGGGGCACTTGGGGTTCGGCCTTAGGTCTGCCAAGGAAGAGCACTGGGTTCAGCCTTAGGTCTGCAAAGGGGACACATCTGTTTCAACATCTTTGTTTCTCAAGGATCCATTTTGACTCTCTTTCTTTTTTGGAGACCAGCCTCATTCTGCAGCACTGGCTGCCCTAGAACTCTCTCTATAGACCAGGTTGGCCTCAAACTCAAAGTGACCTACACACCTCTGCCTCTGAAGAGCTGGGATTAAAGGCATCCAAATGCAACACCTTTCCTGAATTCTATTTTTATGGAACAACATAGGTTTTCAAGACTGCAATAACGAAGGGGGGGGGGGGGGCCTAACCATAGGCCACTCCTCCTTCCCTGTTTTCTAGCTTCCTCAGAAGAAGAGGCCCACCCCTCAGAGGCAGGGCCCAATCACCTTAGCTGCCCAGTGTGATGTAGTGCCAACAAGTGCCAGGAAAGCACATGATACAGAACTTACGACACAACACAGATATACCACCACAGAGTTGGGAAATCGTGAGAATCTGTCAAGAAATCACAAAAGCTTAACATGAAAAAACGTCTACGAGAGGAAGCCTGAAAAAATGACTAGTAAACCAAAGCAAAGACCATCTACAATCCTTTAGCTGAGTGGTGGGATCCAGCTCTGGGCTCCATCCCACACTGCCACACCCTTCCCCAGCTGTCCACTCTTGCATCTCCTTGGTGTGAACTGCTTGTTTTAAACAGGGAAATTTAAAATGCCGACTGACATGATAATTCTCAGCACTGGTGATAGTCCACACCACTATCTAGCAGTTACACTCTACAACTGCCCAAAAAGCTGCAAAGTTACAAAAGATGATTAAGATAAAGGCAATAACTGTCACCCAGGGACACTGAAGGCAGTCCCTCTCATCCTCCTAAGGAGATAGCTACCTATGTCCTCAGGCTGAGAAGGTATGTCCCACCACTCTTCTTTGGTTACATGCTGTATGTAAGCTAAGGCCTTCAAGGCACAGTCCCACCACTACAGGGTCTTAGTGCTCAGCCAAGTCCTGGCTTGTACCAGGTGACAGGAATCTTGTGCTGGTTTAGAAACTTAAACTGCTTTGCTTCCACCTCTGCCAAGGTGAAAGATACCCCCTCATCCTTTTGGGCCAAAACTACAAGTCTCTGGGACCTATCTTTACTACCTCCTCAAGTCCTAGACATGGTATCCCTGCCTCTCTTATGACCCTATACGATGTTCTGGGGGATGGACATCACCATACATGCACGATCCTGTCTGCTTGCCCCGGAGTCACTTGCACCTTCTACACAGAGAGGTCACTAGTTATCTATAGGGCAGTCAGTACTTTCCCTGTTTCAAGATTGGAAACCACCCATGCCTCAACGGCCAGAGAATCCCACATCCCAGATCCAGCTTGATACCACAGCACCCATCTCCCAGACAGTATACATTCATTGCCTGGTTCTTAGATGAGATGCTGGCCAACTGATAAAGAACCAAGCATGTGGCCACACATGGTGAAGAGGGACAGGCTGCTTGTCACTCTACTGGACATGTAAGCCTCATGAGCACACTGTGAACAGTCCCATGCTATCACGCAGCTCCTTAAATTTCCAGTTCCTAAGTGGACAGGTGGCAGCACCCTCTAGTTCTTTCTTGACTGGCTGCTCTCTAGGGGAAAGGAGAGGTGAACTGCATTGACCACGCTGTTCTGCATGAGCTAATGCTTGATGCCTTTAGAAGGGGTGCCCTCAAGACCAGGAGCACTGGCCTGAAGTCCCTGAGGTCCACTTGCTACATCATCTTATGTAAGTCTGCCCAACAGGTGCAGCAGTCATCTGGGCAGGCCTTTGGCGTGGCATGGGAATACAGCTTACACAGGCAGATGCAGCCATGAGAAAGAGCTTCTACCACCTTTCCATGTTAGCCAGCTTTAAGAACCATAGGTCATATCAGCTATTTAGAGATATTTCCTCAAAGTGCCATGTCCTGTGTACAACAATGTAAAGCCAACAAAAAATGCTTCACCCACTCTGGATCTGTGACCCAGAACCTTGGATAATCAACACCAAATACCAATGTCACTACTGCCACATTTAACTGCCTGGCTTGAACATTTTGTGAAAGCCTGGGTTCTTCTCCTTCCCTAGCATATGACACCCCTACTCTCTTCTGAGCCCCTGGTGAGAACACCCCTGACCCTTCTGTTGAGGATAGTAGCTGCAGACTGTCTAACGGGATCTGAGAACCAACAGCTTGCCAGCCCCATGGCCTCCAGTACAAACAGCTTCTCTCCACCAGCAGACCCGCTAGGGAGCTGCCCTTCACGTTCCCACTCTACCTCTACTGCAGCCAGACACCCCAGCTGCTCACTGTCCCCTGGCAGGGTGGCCCTTCAGAATCCCGAGGATTCTGGCACATCAGACTCCGGGTCACAGCTGCCTGCTACTCACTGTCCCTCTTGCTGCCTCTTCCTAGCAGGGAAAAGCAAGCCCCACTTGCACTGTCTCCAATGAAGAGAGAGAGAGAGAGAGAGAGAGAGAGAGAGAGAGAGAGAGAGAGAGAGAGAGAGAGAGAGAGAGAGAGGGAGGGGGGGAGAGAGAGATTTCCACAGACTTTACTCTGAGGATAATCAGCAGAGCCTGGGAAGTAGGAAGCTGCACTATGAACAGGGCAGACTGAGGAAAACAAGAAAAGGCTAGCTTAAAGAAGCTAGGAATGCTTGCTACTTGTTCTTCCTGGCTCAGCTCTACACTGTTACTGGGGCTATGGATGCAAAGGTAAACGAGCCAAAGTGCTAGCACAAAAAAGAGCTTCATGAGAAAGTGGGGCAAAGACAGAAGAGCATGCCACATTAGAAGAGTGAATCCAAAGAACACAAAACACATGTGTAGAAATTCAGGGGAGAACAGAGTATTTCAGGAATCTCTGGAGGGGAACAAATGGGGTGGAAGATGTGCAGGGTTGCTGTGTGGGCAGACCACTGGGACATGCAGCAGGGCGGGCGGGGCTCAGAGGCTAAGGTGGAAACCTGGGAAAGGCAGAGCACAAGCTGTACATCAGGAAGAATGCGGCCTGGGTAGCCCAAGGAGGAGAGTGGTAGAAAGATGGCAGGGGCTGGGGAGTGCACAGAGAGCAGAGTCTCGGTGCAAGAGACCAAATGGAAACCAGGGCAGAGAGACTGGGTCTGAACTGCAGTGGAGGACTGGAGGACACGCTGGAGACCGGCAGTGCCTTGCCAGCCAGCCACAGAGTTTTTTTCCAGCTTGCACAATTGTTCCCTTCATGAAGAGAGGAAATATGGGGCCAGGAACACCTTGTAAAGGTGGGCTGAGACCAATGGTCACTGGGAATGCTGTAACTCCAACTGATCTGTCCAGTAGCTCTGAGCCAAGCGCCCATCCTTCTCAATGCCTTACTGGGGTGTAAAACTCCCATAGCACCTCTGTCTCACCTGCATCCAAATGTTGTCTGCAGCAATGTAGTGATTCCCACGCAGAAGAAAATGGTCCCGATGAGCTGGCTGGTGGCCCACTGGTCATCCCCCACGCACATGGCATCAGCCAGTAAAAAGGGCACGGCGATTGTGCCACTGAAACACGTCAGGTAGTGCTGCTCAAGGAGAGACAAGGGGAAAGGTAAACCTGCCCTTGCTTTGCTTGATTTGCCCCTAACACTGGTGGCCTGGTGTCTTTAGGACATACAGACCACATGAAGAATCTCTAGTTACACAAGTTACACATTCTGATCACATGTCCGGCCATTTTGTAACTTTCCTTTCCTTATTATCCATGTCGTATGACATCACTGACATGTGTTCACATGGGTTCAAAGGAAGGTCTCAACAGATGTTTAGATATTTCTTACTAGAAATACCTACTTTGTATCCACTAACACTTGTTTAACATGTTAAGTACATTGTGCTGAACAACTCTTATAGTCTTGAAATAGACCCTCGTTAGGCATACTCTAGGACTTGATTTGATAAGGTCTTGTTTTGCTCATGCTTTATGAAGTCAGGGTCTCACTCTGGAATCCAGTGTGTGTCAAACTCACCATATGGCTCAAGCTGATCTCAAACCCATAATCTTCCTGCTTCCACCTTCCTGTTATCCAGGGATAACAGGGAATGTACCAAACCCAGCTGAGATGCTCATATTTTACATGTGCATTCCTAAGATATTAGTCTGTGGGGTTCTTTCATCTGCTTTTAGTCCTCGCGGGTCTGGGGATTGTACCATAGTGATTTCATAGCAGAGGCATTTTCTGCCTTCCTCTGTGGTCTAGGACCCTTGGGCAGATACTCTCCCTCCAGGTACCCCACCCTCCCTCTCGTGGCCCCTGAAGATAGCTCCAGCACTCACAATTCATTTCCCTTCCTCCCCCTAATTTTCTAGTTCTTCATTTCTGTTCTGTGAACTTCCTCTTTTTCTTCCCCGCAGCTTCCCATTTCTGTCCAAGTCAGAGAAGCACACTGACTACAGCTCAAATATTCAGGTGTGTTCTGTTGAAAACTCAACACAGTGCACAATGGACTGTGTATTGATTGCTAAAAGCAGGAGGCAAAGGAGTTGTCACTCCCATTTGACTATCCTAGAAACGTTTATAGTAGAAAGATCTGAAAGGGGTGCCTCTTATATTAGGTCCAGGGCACCTGACCCAAGTCAGGTTATTCACCAGGCCCACTCAGCCCTCCAGCTGCCACATGGGGAGGAAAGCCCAAGCAGCCAGCAGTGGAGCCAGGCACAGTCCAGCTCCGAGTAGGCATGGGGTCTGAACAATAGGACTGACTTTCCCACACCTGAGAACCCTGAAGGGAACTGATCACACACACTGAGCAAGAAGTGTGGAAGGAGATTCAGACCTCAAAACAGGGTCCAAACCCAATGTAGGAGTCAGAAGCCAGGTAGTGAGGTCAGGAAGGAGAGAGCACCCCCACATTTCTCCAAAACCACTTTAATCCAGTGAGCAGGACAAGGGTACTGAGGACTAGCTAAAGTCATAGTAGACCTGTCTATTGTCAGCCTCCCCCACTGCTGGAAGCTACGGCAGACTAAGGCTGGGGGGCAGCAAGTTCCCTTCCTTTAAGATAGTAAGCCTTCCCTCGTTTCCTGGCCATGACACTTGCCATGATCATGGATCGCTAAGGTCGGGTGGGAGGTCAAGTTTACTGACCTCTTCCTGTTCTTACTGCCTCCCCTGCCCTGCCCCACCTTCCCTGCGGCCACCACCCTCCCCTCCCACCACATCACTTCTTTCACTCCCTAAGCATTTACTTCTCAGTTCTCTTCTTCTTCCTGCTGTTCTGAAATTAATGCTGAAAATTCTTATATACCATTCTTATAAAATACATTCATAACAAATCTTAGTTAAAATAAAATTTGGGGACTAGAGAGATGGCACAGCAGTTTAAACACATGTACTGTTCTTGCAGGAAACTGGAGTTCGGTTCCCAGCACCCCCATCAGACAGTGAGACTCTAACACCTATGGCCTCCACAGCCACCTGTAGTCACATGCCTACTCACACATAATACACAGGACTAAAAATAATAAAATAAAAAACAAACATTGACTATCTTGAAAATGTAGCCGGTAGACAGTACAAGCTCTAGGTCAGAGGTCACACACTTTGGAAGAATCACCTTACCTGCAACCCCAGGAATATGCACAAGTACCAGGGAGGAACATCTTCTATAGTGTAGATCATATCCGACCTCTGGGGATCCAGGCTCCCGGTGCTGTCCAGGGTCTCTGCAAGAGAGCTCTGGAGTTGAGAGGAGAAAAAGAGGGGTTAGTCACTGCCTGGAAAGATGTTAGCAGAGCCTCAACTGCCCAGAACCACCTTCTGCTGGTGTGGCCATTCTGTCCTTTGAGTACCTCAGAGGGTTACTTCTCAGAATGAGGGCTCTGACTCCATGACATTGCCTCATTCCCAAGAGCACCAACCCTGACCAGAGCCTCTGCCCAAGCCTAATGACTTGAATCTTGGTTTTGGCTTTATTTATTTTTTAAAAAAAAAAATTCTAATACTTTCTGTGGCAACAAAGATTTTTAAAATGTTAAGTATTACATGCTTCTACAGGTCAGGGTCACCAAGATAACTAACTCAGCTTAGCCATTATTCAGTCTTGACATCAGCTAAGCAGATGGCTTGAAGAGACCCCGTCTTTCTTCCCATGGAGTCTCACAATTGCTCTAGTTTCGAAGACTCTGCAAATAATTGACTGCCTCTCTTAGAATCTGAGGCGCATAGCTCTGGTGGTTGGAATGAATGGCTCCCATAATCTCAGACATTTGAATACCTGGTCCCCAGTTAGCGGCTGTTTGAGGAAGATTAGGAGGCATGGCTTTGCTGGAGGAAGTATGTCACTGGGTACAGGCTTTTCTATTTCCTGTTTGTGGTTTTAGATTTGAGCACTCAGCCGCCTGCCTGCCGCCATGCTCCCTGTAGTAATGGTCATGGAACCATAGCTCCAAATAAACCTTTGTCACAGTATTTTACCACATTAATTAAAAAGTAACTAACACAATATGTATTTTAAAAATGTTCTCTAACCTAGCAAACAAAATAATAGGGAACAAATTAATAAAATGAAAATGTTCTACAAAAGATTGGCTAGAGATAATACTGTGACCCTGTAACCCATGTCCAATGGATCTCAGCCCGCAGAGAGCTGCTGACTCCATGCCCCGTCGCCTAGTTTTCCTTAAAACGGGGAATCCTTGGGGGTTAAACCCCTTCCATAAATATACTGAATTCTGCCTCACTGTCTATAGTTAAAAGGTATAGTCTAATGAAGCTGACACTTGACGCAAATGTTATAGAACAAACATTTGCCTCTGGTCCAGCAGCAGATGTTCACAAGCTTGCAGTACTGAATGTGCTAGAATGGTACTGTGTTTTTCAAAGACTGTTGAAATGACAGAGAAACTGCAACACGCATATGAGAGACTAGGAAAGGACTGGCTCAGCAGGCTGGGCTACTCAAACTTTCTCGGCTTTCCAAAGGAAGGTCTGGCCTCACCTGACACCAGCTCGGGTGCTTTGCTTTTGTTCTTGGGTTTTAAAAATAATATTCTTTCTTTTTTCCTCTAAAGCCTTGGGTAAGGTAACGGCTTACACAATCCGATCCATGGCAGGATCCTTGCTTGGGTCACCTGTTACTAGTTTGTTCACTGAGAAACTAGACTCTAAACTTAGCCACATGGTGGCCAGCCATACCTTAGAAGCTGGTTCCTGATAAAACTTTCCATGCCAGAGCTCAGGTGAGCTTCCCCAGTTGGCAATATTTCATAAGAACTATGATAGACTGTTGTGGGAGAATTACAACATTGCCTGCCTGCCAGCACTGGGGGAAAGGTGCTGAGAGGCCTGTGCCTTGTGTCTCTCTAACTCTGCTGCTGTAGGTTCCCAACCAGGATTTTATTACAGCTTCTCTCTATACACAACCTCGGGGATGAGAACTGAATGGATTCTACGAATCCTTAAGAACTGCCTGAACCCAACTGCAATTCCTGAAACACTTCTACACAGACAGGACTAAGGACATACTGGGCTCACTATACAAGGCAAATTCAACACTGTTATACATCTTACACAAAGGAATAAAACCAGAGGCAAAATAAAGACCTTCCTTAGTATGTGCTAGTTTGCCTAGTGACTGCCCCCTTGATGGATGATCAAGGGTTAAAGGCTTCACCAAGGATGCCAAAAGCCTAAGATATCATGGACCTTTAAAAGAGAGATTTTAGATAACACTCTGGAAGCTGGGGTAGAGGACTATAAACAAAGGCCACTTTAGCCAAAACAGACAAACAAACAAAGGCACAGACACAAAGATCTGAGCTCTTGAAATGCATTGTGAGACCCTGCTTGCCCTGCCCCCTTTCTGCTTTCCGGGTCAGGATGTGAGCACTGGCTTTTATGTGCCATGGGACGCTATGGGGCGATGCCCACTAGAGTTGCCTATCTTCTCCTTCCGAGCCTTTTAAGCCAGAAAGCAACTCTCTTTACTTCATTTCATTATAGTCATGCAAAATACAAAAGTATACAAACATGGTCACTCAAATTCTATTTAAAAAACAATGAACAAGCACACACACATACGTATACATCATGTAAATGTGTGTATTATACCTCTATAATCACATACATACATACATACATACATACACACAAACATACACACATACATGCTTTGGAATGCCACACTGATAGCTGGCAGTTGGTTTCAGATATCTACCTTAGGTACACTTACTTTATATTTTTATTCCTACTTAATAGGTGAAAGCTGATACCCTGAGAGTCTTGGTAATTCCTTAGAGTCTGAGTCACCTCTGTAATCAGACTTGACTTTTGGTCCTCAAGCTCTTAACCACTGTTCTCAAACATTCTGGCCAAGGCTTTTACAAATACCTAGATAATGACTCTTAAGAGCTTTTAACCTTAATTGCTACTAAGACAATTAAAACCTAGTAATTATGACTCTTCCATTACAAAATAAACATACAGACATCCCCACATTCCCCCTCCCGGGGAAGGTATGATGTCCCAAACCAGAGAGCCCCCCGGCTCTCCAGAAACAGGACCGGGCAGGAGGAAGGGGCAAGCATGGGTACCTTCTCTGCAATGCCATTCTCTGTGGTGTAGATTGCCATGAGCTCAGTGTCTTCATTGTCCTGCTCTCCACTGGACGTGGCCCCACCATTGATCACCACCTGAAGAGAAAGGCGACAGTGAGAGAGTGTTTCAGCACTTGCCATTCTGCTGTAGGGAAATATGGTTTTTCCAAATGACTTCCCATAATTCTTAAGAGAGCCCTAAACTGCATATTACATATCACAGCAGTGAACTTTGTTTTCCTAAATGAAACGGATGTGTATAAGCTATTTTAAATGACAAGTGTGGCGCTTCCTATAGGGTGGAGCTGGGTGAGCCAGAGCCCCCCAGGAAAGACAGAAATGGAACATTCCAAAGAAACCTCTAGCCATAGGGTCCCCAACACCCTCCAGGGCAAGGGAAGTGACTGGTAAGCCAGGGTTGCCACTCAGGTGACCAGGCTGCTGCTCAGTGGTAGTGGCTAAACTGTTTTGGTTAAGATCACTTCCTCAGGAAGCAAGGTACCTGCCTGTCTGCTCTAGAAAGAGGAAGTGTTGAGCCAGAAGACTCTAAGCAGCCTGCTGTGTGCAGCTGCGTACATAGGTCACTGGGAAGCAGGAGGCCCGACCCGTCTTGGAATTTACTCAAAGGAGGTCTAGCCCTGTGCTGTGCATTCTTTGGTGAGGAACAGCATGACTTATCTGGTTCCATTCCTAGGAATTTCTTCTAAAGAAGCAATACTGAAGACAAAAGAGGCGTTAACCCCAAGAAAGCAAGCACCTTTTAGGTGTAACAATAACTTACTGTAAACTAGTTATACTCAGATACTAGAAGAAAAATGACATTTATGTGTATATAAGTTTGTGGGTACCAGGGGAGACCAGAAGAGGGCATCAGATCCCCTGAATCTCAAGCTGCAAACAGTTATGAGCAGCCTAACCCAGCTTGGGTACTAATGGGAACTGAATCTAGGCCTCTAACAACTATTCTTAACTGCTAAGCCATCTTTCTAGTTCTGGGAGAGTGATTCTTACTTAGAATATGTTGACACCAAGGAAAACTACCTATAACTTAGCTATAAGTGGTAACAGCAGAATTCCATTTTGTTTGGTTTTGGGGGGACAAGGTCTTGCTCTATAGCCCAGACTATCCAGAAGCTCTGGATACTCCTGCTTCAGCCTCCCAAGTGCTGCCACTGTATCTGGCTCCAAATAGTTTTTAAAAACACAAATTAGAGGCCAACCAGAGCTCCAGAGATCCGATTCAGGGTGTGTGTGTGTGTGTGTGTATGTGTGTGTGTGTATTCATAAATCAATGAGTACAGATTGTATTGGTCAGAAGTATATAATTGTAATAAAAATTCCATATATAGGAATTAGAGAGATAGCTCAGTGATTAAAAGCAGTGGCTACAGAGGACCAAGGTTCAATTCCCAGCATCCACATGGGAGCTTACAACTATCTTATAGAGATAACTCCAGTTCCAGGAGATCTATAGAATGAGACTCTATCTCAAACACTATAATCACAACAACAAAATGTAGATTAACACAGTTTAAATTCTAGTACTGGTGACAGTCTAAGAGAAACTATATACAGAGAAAGGAGGACTGAATCAACAATTTATAAAGAGCACCCCAAATCAACAGGGGGAGAGGGAGAACACCCCAAATCAATAGGAGGAGAGGGAGAGACCTGTGTAGGATCAAGCATGGATGGAACAGGGCTTCAGAAATCCTCCTCCTAGCTGAGAAACATTGGCAGTTGATGGCTACTGAGACAGGGAAAGTCAATTTTCTCTAGTGGTCTGACTGCTTGTGGTTATCTAGGCACCAGCGGATGGCTCTCCGCCAACAGCTCTCAACCTGGGTGCTAAGACTTCTTTGGGAATAGAATGACCCTTTCAGGGGGATTGCATATAAGATATTCTGCATATCAGATATTTATACTATGATTCATAACAGTAGCAAAACTACAGTTTTGAAGTAGCAACAAAATAATTGGGGTCGCCACACCATGGGGAACCATGTTAAAGGGCCAGGTGTTAGGGAGGTTGAGAAGCACGGCTCTACACCCAAGCACATATTTACAGCAGCACTAACTGAACTATGTTCAACAGGAAGAAGAGCATGGATAAAACCGGAAGGAAGAATAAGAAGGTCTGGGAGAACTAAAAGGTGGTCAGGAAGCTGAATATGATTAAACTGCATTGTATACTTGTATAAAATTCTCATCAAATACACAAATAAAAATAAGCATACTGCTGAGTTCAACACTAGTCTAGGCTACATAGCAGGAGGCTGTCTAAAGAAAAAGGAGGATGAGGGGCAGAGGGAGGAGAGAGGAGAGAAAAGAAACATTGAAGTTAGCATGTCGGCAAAGGAAAAAGTCCAAGCAATACTATGTAAAAAATTATAATAACAGTATTAGCGCACAAGCCAAAGGCCTCCCCAGCTCTCCGTATTCTTGACAAAAGATCCAGAAACAATAAACTCTGGGTCAAGGACAGCAACAGCAGAACCTTTCCTCTCCACTCCTCACACTACCTCACCATTCAGACCGGTTTACTCAGCATGTGTAGCGCACCATCTTCACACTGCCTTTAAAGCAAAGGACAACATACTCCCACATGGTAACCATAGTTGTTAATCAAAAGACCGCTTTACCTTCCTTTCCCTTTTACACATTTGGTAGTTTCCTATAATGAAAACAAGTTCTTTCTGCAAGAGGGAGTCATTAAGAAGACTGAAGAGCTAACTAAGCAACACAGCGGGTATAAAGTTCCCTGGATGGAGGAATCCTAGAGAGATTTCTTTTTTTCTTTTTTCGTTTTTCTTTTTGGTTTTTCGAGACAGAGTTTCTCTGTATAGCCCTGGCTGTCCTGGAACTCACTCTGTAGACCAGGCTGGCCTCGAACTCAGAAATCCGCCTGCCTCTGCCTCCCAAGTACTGGGGTTCTAATCTACTCACTTCTGTAGCTGAGGACATTGACCCAGCAAAAAAAATTAAATTTCTCATTTGAAAGCACGTAGACCCAAGACTAAGTTTGAAAGTATGCCAGAGATCTCAATAGGGCTAATTTAACACGTTCTAATAGGTTGAATTTTCTTATAGTACTTAAGCAAAGGTCTGCTTTTAAAAATATTTCTATCCAAGGACAATGGTGCATACCTATAATCTTCGCTCTCAAAAGGCTGAGGTAGAAGGATTATGGGTCTAGAGCCAACCTGGACCAGAGCAAGACCCTATCCCAAAACCAGACCAAAACAAACAGAAAAACACAAAATTCTAAACCACACTACAGCTTCTTACATGAACACCTGGGCATGTGACATTAGCTGCCTGCACTAGCTGCAGCAAGATCCATGTTCCCAGCCCAATTCAAGTTTGCACTTGAAGCTACGGCATTCCACGCTGTATCACTCAACCGACTGAGAAGCCAGGGAGAACACACCGGCAAGATGTCTCCTAACATAACACAGTGACTGGCATGGAGTAACCAGTGAACTAAGGCTGGTCTGCTGTGTGGTAACAAGGGTGTTCTGGAACTAGGAGGAGATAGTAGTTACACAACAGAGTGAATGATAGATATATATCATGTCTCTGACAACTCAACTCAATTTCAAATTTTATGTTATACACACTGTACCTCAAAAAAAAATTTTTAAGATAGGTTCAAAATGTAGCCCGGACTAGCCTTACACTCCTGAGCCTCTCTAGCCTTGGCCTTCTGAGTCCTGGATTACAACAAAGTAGCACCACTGTAGCTAATCTCACTAAACTTTAAGTTTTTACAGGTACCAAACACAGCTTTTGGCAATAGTTCACAATTCCAACTGCTCTTCTGACTCATTCAGATGCATACAACAGATGCTCCCTGGACTACACACAAGCTCAGATGCTTATGTCAATGATCCTAGCTATGTCCCGGCCAAACAAGACTCAATCCTGATACTCTATGGGATGCCCATCAAGGGTGAGCACCGGGTGTGAGGCTAGGAAATTCTAGCTTAACTCAGGAGGCCTTGAGGAGCAGGAGCGAGGCCAAGCACAGCCACTGAAGTACTTTTTAAGCTTTCTAAGATTTGGGTTTGATCTGCACTAATAACGTGGCTTGTAGGGTGGTTGAGGAAGTGAGCAGAGCTAATGTTGAGCTAATGCAGGCAGTGGGGTGCTGTCGGATGAAGAAGGACTTGCAGGGGTAGGGTTGAGCATCTGGGCGTATCAGTTCCACATCACTGAGATGAGAAAACAAAACATTTAAGTTCAGTCCCCAGTACCTACACGGTCTTGTACCAGGGATCCAGGCACTGCTTGTATGTGATTCACAGACATACATGCAGGCAAAGCACCCATACATACAAAATACAGGTTAAAGAAAAGAAGGAAAATGGCTATGCTTCTGACCCAGCTTCAAGGGCCTGTGTCTGTTTTACCTGAAGAGTCTGGAAGCTGTGGAGAACAGTTCCTGATTAGAGACCTAGCTAAGATGGCTTTCACAGCTAATCCACTCATTAATCTATTAATTGCATTCACAAAGATTATTCAAAAGGGCAGAGCTCTAGTCTTCTCTTAAAAGTCCTCCCTGGCACCATCTCTTCATATTTCCTAATGGGAATTAAATTTCAAGGTGAGGTTTAGAGGGAACAGACCACACTGAGACCACAGCAGGCAGCTCTAAGCCAGTGCTTGTAAGCCTCACTTTGTAGAGAAGATGTGAAAATTCATGACCCAAGGGCTTGGTATGTGCCAGACACATTAGCCATCCTTATTGCCATCCACCCCTCTCTATGTAAAGCTGGACGCAGTAGCATTAAAGGACCAGGTGAGATACAACCCAACAGGAGCACCCAGAGGAGATCCAGCTGAGAGGAGCAAGAGCCCATGATTCCAAAGGCCTGTGAACTCTTGCTGTAGAATCAGCTACTGCAGCGGGCTCTGTTAGAATGCGGCCACTAGGGTGTCACAGAGGGCTCGTAGGACTGTAAGAACAGAGGCTGAAAGACAGAAATCCCCAGTGCTAGCTGAGGAGCTCCTGGCTTTGATGGCTGCAGAGAGATGGAGAGTCAGTTTCCTTAGGCCATAAGTCTGGGCAGTCAACTCCCAAGACAAGCTGGGCAACACAAACTCGACTCAGTGGGAAAAGAAAACAAAAAAGAAATCTCAGTGTTGGGTAGCAAGGGGTAAGAGGACTTGGATGGGAAAGAGGGATGAGTATGTTCAAATTACATTTGTATGAAATTCTCAAAGAACCATCAGCCAGCTTCAGGCAGCTAATGTATGTTAGATCTGAACTTCATCTCCTAACAGTACAGTTTTGGAGAGAAAATGAAGACTCTCTCCAGAACACAGTAAGCACTGGAATGGTTTTAAAACATTAATAGCAGTGTGTACTTCCTTCCTGGGTTAACTCAAGCAGGTCCCCTGTGGCTAGCCAAGACTATAGCCAATATAACATCATGAGAGACAGTTGATTTTCAATGCACGATGTTCACTAAAAATACAAGTGTTAAAGTGTATCCTACGTATACTCCAGAGAGAAACTGAAGACAGGAAGTACTCTTACCGGGAGAGTAAAGAAGTTGGGGTGCTTTGCTTCCTCCTCATATTTGCCTTCCGTGGAGCCCCCAGCCTCCACAGACTTGGATGCCGTATTCTTGCCAATACCCATCATCAAGAAAGGTTGAGCAACCTACACAACTGTTGGCCTGGAGTGATTACAGGGAAGGCTTATTCAAGCCAGGAGTTTAAGACCAGAGGCAGCTCTTCAGCACCTGGAACACTGGATTCTTAGACAGAGGTTACTGTCATCTCTTATCACCTGCAAAAGACAGTGCAAGAAAGTCAGAAAGACAGCCATGAGACTTAGGCAAGTACAAGTTGCACCCAAACAGCTGACAAGACACCAATGCTTTTCAAGAACCCACCCCTTTACTACAGTCAGCCACCATTCCCCTGGAGAAAGAAGGAACATGGGATGCCAAAATATTAGAATACTAGGAATTAAAAAAAAAAAACAGCTAAGGTATTCCTATGGTGTGCATTAACCCAGAGCTACCTGACAGAACATTTCCCAGCGATGAAAAAGTTCTCTACCTGCCCTGTCCAGCTGATATCACTAAGCATCTGGCACTTAAAAAGTGGCTTGTGCCAATGCAGAAATGAATTTTAGTTAAAATTTAAGACAATGCAGATATAGCCAATTTATCATAAATAAAAGGTGATTTAAATAATTCTAAATTCCCTACCTATGCTATGGAAGATAGAAGGCATTCAACATTTAATAAAAGATAAAAATAACCTATGTGGCTATGCAGACTTCAAGCAAGGCAACAACAGCATGCAATCTCTATTGGTTAGAATGCCACAAAATAGGAGTCAAAGCATGCATGCCTAACTAAGTAACATAAGTACACTTCAAAAGAAAACCCAGGGCATCCCTCCAACTACTTAAGGTGAAGAGACACACGGCATAGGAAGAGATCACCACTACTAAATCTGAGATGGATATGACAAGGCTGAAGAATCTAAGAGATGGAATTATTCAACAAAGAAACACCCAATTTCTCAAACTTAAAAAAAAAATTTTTTTTTTTCAAAAGCAGAAAGATCTTGCAACAATTGAGTAGGCACACTTCAAAAGAGAAAAAAAATTAAAACAATTTCAAACCACGAAACATAACCTGGACAATACAGCTAATCCACCTGGGATTAACAAACATGTGAAAAACTCATCTTCAAAGATGAGAGAGCACAAATTATATAAGGGCTGGCACGAGTACAATACAACATGCCCAGGTGTGCCTGGCTCTGTATGAAGCAAGAGTAAAGCGAACAGGCGGGGGTGGGCACAGAGCACTCAGGGTGCTTACTATTAAAGCAAGCAAGCAATGTGGGATCTTCCCTCCAGAAGGAAAAGTCTAAGCAAACTAAAGGGTGTGTAAAAAGCAAACAGGAAACTTTCTTTTCAAACACTTCTCCATTTGGGGTGGGCAAGCAAAGGCACGTGACAGCTGAGCACTGGGCAGTCACGAGCAGAAAGGGAAAGCAAAACACAGCGGCCTGCACACCACACTAGTCTTTTTTGTTTGTTTGTTTTGTTTTTTCGAGACAGGGTTTCTCTGTGTAGCCCTGACTGTCCTGGAACTCACTCTGTAGACCAGGCTGGCCTGGAACTCAAGAAATCCGCCTGCCTCTGCCTCCCAGGTGCTGGGAATAAAGGCATGTGCCACCACCACCCGGCTACATTCTTTTTTTTTTTTTTGATTAACTAAGTTTTAAATGTTATGTCCATAGGTGTTCTACCTTCCCGTATGTCTGTGTTGCATGCATGCCTGCTGCCTGGAGCATCATCCCCTGGGACTAGAGTTACAAACGTTTGTTAGCCTCCATGTAGGTGCTGGGAGAGGAGGTAGTACTGTTAACCACTGGGCCATCTTCCAGACTCCAAACTGCATTCTTGAACATAGAGAATCCAAGACGCCCACCAAACCTTCCTGGAGTGAAGAATAATCACTTACATTCTTATCATAGCACATCTACTTAAAATACTAGCTCTCAACAAGGCCGATTTTGCACTCCAATAGCAATATTTGTATTTGGCCACAAGTGGGAGAGAGCTGGTTATTTGGGAGGGGAACAGTGCTGACTGGCACCCTCCAATTCTCAGACCACACTCTGAGGAAGCTGGGGAACAGGGAGAACAAAGGAATGTGGTATGCATGGCTCACAAAGACAGCCACACGGTCAGAAACTGTGCACCAACACAAGATCAATGACTTCACCCACACGGGAAGTTGTTTTGCAAGGGAAATGCCAAGGTCTGGGGAAAATGCAAAAGGTGAAAGGGAAGGGACAAGGGCAGAGGGGAGTTTAGGGACTTGTTCAAATTTCTGATAACATATGACCAGAGACTGCTGAGAGGTTAGGTTAAGAGTATATACTATTCTTGGAGTTTTATTCCCAGCTTCTAATTACCTGTGACTCCAGTTATAGACTCCAACACCCTCTGACTTCTGTGAGCATTGTATTCAAGGTTACAAACCCACTCAGGCACACGTACACATATATGAATGAATGAATGAATGAATGAATGAATGGTGTGGCAGTGAACACCTTAATCCCAGCATGAGGGAGGCAGAGGCAAGCAGATCTCTGTAAGTTAGAGACTTGCCTAGTCTGTATAGTTAGGCCTGAAACAGCCAGGGCTATGTATCTCAAGAAAGAAAATAATAATAGCTATTATATATACATATAATATTATTACCATTAGAAAACTATATTTTAAAAGTTGTGGGTACTAGAAAGATAGCTTGGCAGTTAAGAGCACTTGCTGCTCTTGTCAAGAACCTGTTGTTCAGTCCCAACACTCACATGTTCGCTCAGAAGTGACTGTAACTCCAATTCTAGGAACCCCAACACCTCTTCTATACTGAGGGCTTCTACACACAAGTGGTACATACACTTTCACAGGCTCCCAAGGATACACACAAGTAATAACAGTCTTAAGTTTTGTGTGTGTGTGTGTGTTGTGTTAACATAAAAAAAATCTTCCAGGAACTCTAGCACTAGAGAAGTTCTCTAATGAATGGTGCCAAGGCTTCTCTTCCTACTCCTTGCAAAAGGACAGAGAATGTGCCGGGCTACTTTCTGTCTGGCCCCTGACCACTTGATAGAGGGAAGGGTAGTTGAGGGGTGATGACGACAATGACAGTAATAATAGCCGCTTTCTATTTGTTAAGTGGCCTTTATGCCAGGCACACCATGTAGCTCTTATTACATAACTAACAATTATTTCTGGTCTGTGATCACAATCCTATTTGATTTGAGTGACCGCTGGAACAGAGACCTCCTGGGGCTACTGCAAGGAGATTCATTTTTCAATAAGCAAAACTGATAAAAATGTTATCTCAATACCCCCAAAAATTCTTGAAAGGATGAGCAAGAATGGCCATACAGTCGCACATCAAGGTACAGGCAGGTATGGATGCAATCCAGGCCATGACAGCCAATTTACCACTCAAAAAAGTCAATGAGAGAGCTAAGATTTTAAAAGTCTACTACATGATTACATACAAGGACTAGGGAATTCTTTTCTTGGCTTATCATTAAAGATTAAATTAAGATTGATAGATTTCATAATATAAAGTTCTTTAGATTTCGGTATAGAGACAAATCAAAATTAAGAGACAAAATGCAATAGACATAAAAAAGCATATAAATATTTTTACTTTCTAAGTCAATCTTACAAATGAAAAGAAACCATAATCCTCTGTGTACAATGAGCAGGACAGTGTGCTTCTAAGCTTCAGTCCCCTGAATACAAACAACACAATAGATGTCCGAAGCCTACTTAAAGCCAAATGAGATGAAGAGCCACCTTTGCCGGTGTCACCTGCTCTAACACTCTAAGTGAAAGCATGGGGAAAAGCAAGGCAGTGGTGGTGCATGTCTTTAATCCCAGCACTTGGGAGGCAGAGGCAGGCGGATCTCTGAGTTCGAGGCCAGCCTGGTCTACAGAGTGAGTTCCAGGACAGCCAGGGCTACACAGAGAAACCCTGTCTCAAAAAACCAAAAAAAAAAAAAAAAAAAAAAAAAAAAGACTCATACTGGAGTCCTGGGACTGAATTCAGGGCCTTGCACTTGCAGTACACTACTCCCAGCAGTATATTCTAAGGTAATGACTAAGACAAAAACTTAGTGGTACAGTAAACTTATGATCCACTCATTAAAAACAATGCCAAAGAGCTGGTTTAAAAGGCTGCACAGAGGCTAGAAAGATGGCGGCTCAGCAGCTGCTTACAGAAGAGCTCAGTTCATTACTAAACCCATGTGGCAGCTTCACAACCTTTCTTATCTTAACTCCAGTTACAAGGGATCCGTCTCTGTCTTCTGCAGGCCCCAGCAATGCACAAGATGCACAGACAGAAATTCAGGCAAAAAAAACCACTCATACATATAAGATAAATGAAGAAAAAAATATAAACTGCACAGAAACCTTTATGTATGTGGAAAACAGATCACACAAAAAATAAAATAATTAAACAGTAATCTACTTACTAGACTAGGTGAGAAAAGCCACCACACAGGGGCAACTCTCTGACTCTCCTCTGCGATCAGCTGTCTGGGCAAGCACACTCGGAAACAAATAGGTTGACGGCTACCAGAGGAGGAAGAATTGTTATTCCACAGCTAAGGTTTTCGTCTAGGCCAGGTATGGTGGAAAGCCTTTAAACCTAGGGGTGAAGATGAAGGCCAGCCTGGACTAAATAGAAAGTTCCAAACTAGCCAGGGCTACATTCAAAAACAGACATGGCAGCAATTCTGAGCACATCTCTCAAGGTAAGGGCAACTTAGTGTGGGGCTTAGATGTTCTGACTGTGTTAGGGACTTGATCCTCAGTGTGATGTCATAGGAGTCAACAGGAAGACAATAAGGACTCTGGCAGTTCTGGAAACCCAGTTAAGAGAGATGCTATAAATGAAGCAGTCAAATCCTGCAGCATACTCTTAGCTTCCAGTCTTATCATGTGATCTCTCCTCTGACCCTGGACATGACATCATCTGGTATGAGGTGATTATAGTCAGGCAAGCCCCTGGCCTTGCTGGAACCCTAGGTCTGGCCTTCTGCACATTAGCAGCATTCTGCTTAGACTTTTGGTCTCCAAAATTATGAGATAAATACCCCCCCCCTTTCTTTTTAATTACTCAGCTTTGGGTATCCTATAGCAAGCTTCAAGGTAAAATGCTTTTTTTGCACTGTGGGTCAATTAAATCGAGTCTGAAAACCACTGATATAAAAGCTCTGTTGTGATGCCTAAGGAGGAGTCCTGAGCCTGGATGGACTGTAACTAACACACTCAGGGAAACCACATGACAAAGTTGAATGCACACAGCAAGATGGCAACACTAGTTATAAGAGGCATGTGCCCACTAACAGCAGGACAGTCTTTCCCACAAAACTAAATCTG
Source organism: Mastomys coucha (assembly GCF_008632895.1). NCBI lineage: Eukaryota > Metazoa > Chordata > Mammalia > Rodentia > Muridae > Mastomys > Mastomys coucha. Next base: position 117,676,036 of record NW_022196897.1, read on the forward strand.
CCTGGATCCTATACAAAGCTTGCTCCATGCTTTGAAGAAAAGGATAGCCTTCATACACCAAAGGCTGGTAGGGCCTTTGTCACTGTCTTAGCTTATGGACTTGTTCTCTTTAGAAAGAGATCATTACTTTTTTAGTTATTGGGTCTAAGTGTATGTCTGTACACCACATATGTGTCCGGTGCCAATGGAGCAGGAAGAGGGCATTGGAACCTCTGGAACTGCAGTTACCACTGGCGGTAGCAAATTAAACCTGGGTCCTCTGGAAGAACAGCCAGCACACTTAACTGCTACACCATCACTCCAGTCCCAAAAATTTTAAGAAAAAGAAAAAAGCATTTCAAGAGAATCAGAAGCCTGGTTTCTGATGGGGGATCCAGGTTTCATGGCAAGTTCTACTTCTGAAACCAGGTTCTGTTTGCAGAAACCCGGCAGGAACAATTGCTCAAGAAGCCATCCCAGCAATGATGGTCACCCCACAGGAGGTCAACACATTCACTTATACTCAGCTGGGGGAGACGTAGAACCATCATAATGTCCGCACAGTTTGCTTGTGCATACAAAGTCTACTACTAGCAATTTCCTCTGTCTCTCGCCTTCCCCTTCCCCCTCCCTCCCTCCCGATCCCCTCTCTCTGGGGATGCGCGCACACACACACACACACACACACACATACACACACACACACACACACACACACACATGTATACATGGATTATAGGCCAGAGGTTGACACTGAGTGCCTTCCTCAATTACAATCCACCTGATTTTTTGAGAGTCTCTCACTGAGCCTGGAACTTGTCAACTCAAGGCACACTGGCCTCCCGCTGAGCCCCAGGGATGCTGGGGTCACAAATGTATTTATTGTACTCACTATTGTACACAGCTCTTTCCCTGGCTGGGTTCTAGGAGATTAGACTTAGATCTTCATGCTTGCAAGGCCAGCACCCTATGAACTGACCTTTACACATCAGATGTTTTATGCTAAGCCTGCCTGGAATCTTCAAGCAGAAACTGCTTCCCCAAACACTATTTAAATAAAAGTGATAAAAACTGTCTCTCGCCTCCTCATCCTGGATTTTCCTCCCCAGCTCCAGCTGCCATCTACACTGACCATGCTAGGTCTTATTTCCAGACCTAGCTATCTCTAGTTTCCAGATTTGAACTTAAGAGGCCGCCTCCTCGGACCCATTCCTGAATTGCCTCTTCCTTTTCTACATTTCCATGGCACTTGGCATCAGCCCAGCTTCCCCAGCAGGCAGACTAGGGACACAGGGACAAGGATATAAAAGGCATTCACAGTTTTTAGGGAAACAACTTTTTTTAAAGGGCATTCTAGTCACAGAGAAAAACAACACTTAGCAGTTGTTCTGCTGGTTTATTCCAAGAAATCTCAGTGGCTGGAACATCAAAGGGGAGGAGAAGCAGAGTTAGAATTAAAACCTAAATGTAGGGCTCAGAGCACCTCTGCGGCAGAAGAGCGGGTCTCTGCGTGCACCATCCCTGAGCTTTCTCTAGCACCCAAAAACAAACAAATAAATAATAATATGGTAATTACCTATCATCACAGAAGCCTATGGAAAGCTAATTGTACATGGGTGTACACGGACTGTGTTCATGGGAGGATGTGTGCATACATGTATATGTGGAAGCCCAAGACAATCTTGGTGTCATTTCTCAGGAAATGCCCTCCATGTTTTTCCAAATAAGGTCTCTCATAGGCCTGGAGTGCCTGAGGAGACTCCTGAGCCCCAGGACCCACCTGTCTCCACCTTACCAGCAGTGTTATAAATATAAATATGCATGTTATAAATATAAACATGGTCCGCTTTTCACATGGGTATCAGATTCGGGTCCTTAGGCTTGTGTAGCAAGCACTTCACTGACTGAGCCATCTCCCAATCCTTCTGAAAAGCAAGGTTCACATGAAAATTTATCAATAAGTGTCATGGTTTGAATATGCCTGGCCCAAGGAGTGGCACTATTTGAAGGTTGACCTTGTTGGAGTACGTGTGTCACTGTGGGTATGGGGGGCTTTAACACCCTCAGCCTAGCTGCCTGGAAATCAGTCTTCCATTAGCAGGTCTTCCGATGAAGATGTAGAACTCTCATCTCCTCCTGCACCATATCTGCCTGCACACTACCATGCTCCCACCTTGGTGATAACTGACTGATCCTCTGAACCAGTAAGCCAACCCCAATTAAATGTTGTCCTTATAAGAGTTGCCTTGGTCATGGTGTCTGCTCACAGCAGGAAAACCCTAAGGCAATAAGGTAAAAATGAATGTACATTCTGGATGCAAATATGATCTTCTTTAACTCTTGTAAAAACTCTGGTAGGGGTTGTTGTCTCTATTTCAAAGTAGAAAATGCAACTGAGGCAAAGAGGTTGCCATGCTCCTGCCAAAGAGCAAAGTGGGCTAGGCAAGGATTCTGAGGACACAGCAGGCATTCCATTGTGCTCCAAGCAGCCTCTGCACTCTCTTCTCCTCTAAGGACCTGTCCTAGTTAGGGTTACTGTCGCTGTAATGAGACACCATGGTTATTAGTGTGTGCTTCCATATCACTGTTCATCACTGAAGGAAGTCAGGACAGAACTCTAACAGGGCAGGAACCTGGAGGCAGGAGCTGACAGAGGCCGTGGAGGGATGCTGATGCTGCTCACTGGCTTGCTCCCTATGGCTTGCTCAGCCTGCTTTTTCATAGAAGCCAGGTCCACCTACCTGTTCAAAGGTCACTCCAGCCACACTGAGCCAAACCCTTCCTTATCAATCAGTAATTTAACAAATGCCCTACAAGTTTGCCTACAGCCCAGTTATATGGAGGCATTTTCTCAGTTGAGTCTTCTCCTTTCTGGTGACTCTAGCATTTGTTGAATTGACATAAAATTAGCAAGCAGATGACCTGAGTTGAATTTCCAGCACCTGTGTGGGGTAACTCAACTACCTGTAACACCAGCTCCAGGATGCCCTCTTCAGGGCTCCACAAGCATTACATTCTTGTAAGACAATTTTAAAATAAAAATAAAATCATTTTAAAGATGAAAATGAAAAAGGATAAAGCTCTAAAGACTGGTAGCTACTTTGGAACAAGCCAGTGAAAGCCCAAGCTCCTGACTTATTATCAAGAACCACACACAGCTTTCTCTCTTTCCAGGCCTCCACGGCTCTTGGTTGCCTGATGCCTCCCCTCTTTCTAACATGAAAGAAGCCTGCCTGCCCTACTGTGCTGGTTCCTTGCTCCAGCCTCTTTGCAGCACCACTGACCCTCTAAGGAGAATACCCGTGAACTCCGGTAGCTTTCCCTTCTGCCCCCACTGAGATGAGCCATGCCTGTTGGAGAAGCATTTCTGACACTGTCCATCTCTTTGCTCGAGTTCCTTCTAAGCTCCTCTTTGGACCACACCAATCCTCACTGGGATGTTCCCATCTTTTCCTTGTGTCAAACATCAAAGTCAAATCCCCTCCTCATAGCCCCAGAGAGCCCCTCCACTGACTTACACCCTAGTTGTTCACGAGTCTACCCAATTTTGCTAGATTTTTGCCTGCTCAGTTCTCGATTCCCCCTCCATCTGCAAACCTTTGTCTCATATCCTTTCCCTGCCCACCCACCCTGACTGCATTTCACCTGCGATTTTCCCTAGATAAGGTATTTATTTACCTAAGGGATTGATGCTATGGGTTTGCCTAAACTGCACTGCAATTACTTTTGTTGCCCTTCCCACCCACCCCTCACTACAAGGGATAATGTTCCTAAGAAATCCTTTTCCAAATTTTTTCCCCCAGTGGCACATAATTCTAAGCCCAAGCAAGCTTTCAAAACTGAAAACTCATAGGCCAGCCATGATTAGGATTACAAAATCCTATGTTAATAATAATAAAATAATAATAATGACATCCACCTAACACAGAAACTGGAATCACTTAGAGTCAGACACCTCAGTAATCATAATTTTCTTTAAACTCTCAAACCAAATCCTCTTAAAATCTAAAAACCTATAATTATAAAGATTTCAAAAAAATTAATGTACTCCATTATAAAGAGGCCCCAACTCTTTATGAAATTTGTTATTTACATTTCTTTTTGTTTATATACTTGCTTTTCTCCAAAGTTCTAAAAGGCTGTGAAAAGGAAAACAGACAGGAGGAACACACAGAGCGCGGTTAGTCCCAACAGGACAGAAGACCAGGTAGGAAGAAGCAAACCCGCCCTGAAGTCCCCTGACTTCAATGCTACAGACAGCTGTCATATTCTGCACTCACTCTCACGTGCATGACTAGGGGCACTGCCTTCTGACTGTTGCAAAAATGCTAGTGTTCAGTCACCAATTTTTCAATAATCCCTGACAGCACTGAGAAAGTCTGGACATTTTCTAGTAACACATCTAGATGAACTTGAACTATAAACTATTCACCCACCTACAGTCTTGTCTCTGTCTCTCTCATAGAAACACTTGTACATGCATCTCATCTATCTCTCCTCTCTCTCTCTCTCTCTCTCTCTCTCTCTCTCTCTCTCTCTCACACACACACACACACACACACACACAGAGAGAGAGAGAGAGAGCAGGCATATGGCCATACATAGGTAGACACATGGTCACAAAAGCACATAGAAACAGGCACAGACACATTCAGACACAGTCCAGTAAGCCTCAGAACTCATCCCCCAAAGCAGAGCTCTTATACCAAGCAATGGTCATACCTTCAATGGAATCTCAGTCTATCCACAAAACCGTCCTGCAATCAGTGTGCGACCCACCACACCTGTGCAGTCTGTGACCGTCCCGAGGTGCAGCAGGAGCCACCTTCAGGTGCTGAAGTAATTTCAGCTCTTATATCCCACACGAGCTGGCCAAAATTGTATAACTAACCGCACCTCATCAAATGCTATTTGTATTACACAACAGCCACCACCTGGTTACAAGCAGTTACTGCAGGCCTCTATTATGGTCTTGAAATCAGTCTTGCAGCAGGCTTCTTCAGAGCAATCTGGGTATTCTATTATAGAATGCCAGCAGCTGCTGCGATTGTATTTCTCAAACCCAAACAAAGAAGAGAAATTAAAACCTATCTTCTCAAACAGTTCAGATGAGCAAGTCTGCCCTTGCTGCTGCCAACTCAGAGAAAAAGGAGATTACGTTTACTCACTGGCAGTTCCTCCCCCCGCCCCCCCAATCAGGAGCCCCAAGACATCAGATTGCAAAACTCAGAACTGCAGTGATGTCAAGGCAGGACCCCATCATTAAAAAGTAAGCAAAGTCAACAAGATTGAGCTCTCACAACAAACCACACCACCCAAGTCCCTGGGGTCTGGTAGACAGAGTAATGGCCACACCAGCAACCAGCCAGACTGCCCCTCCTAGGCTTGACTCCATCACAGGGCCAGCAGGCCCTGAAATGAGGCAGGGAGCACCTCTGCTTCTGGGACATTCAAGCATCTGTCCCCATTTCTCTTACAGTAGATTGCCTAGACCAGAGAGAAGACAGGCTCAGGTGACAGGCAGGAAAGGCTCTGCCAACAGAGCTGCACACCTGAGAAGAGGGGACCCTAGGCTAAAGAGAGAAGAACCAGGACAGCATGGGGATTCCAGAGAAGAGGCGCTGCAGGGATGTAGAGGAACTCTGAAAAGCAGAAAGGAGAAAGGGCTGTGGAGACCGCTCCATGATTAAGAGCACCAACTGTTCTTGCAAAGTACCAGAATTTAGCTCCCAGAACCACAATGTGGCTCACAACCACTGTAACTTCAGGTCTGAGGGATCTAACGTCCTCCTCTGGCCTCTATGATCATTGCACAGGATGGGGATACACACACACACACACACACACACACACACACACGGACACGGACACGGACACGGACACGGACACGGACACACAGAGAGACGGACAGACAAACAAAGCACATCTAAGCATAAAATTAAATAAACCTTGAAGAAACAAAAATAGGGCAAATAGAATAAACTTAAGACATAAGACATAACATTAAAAGGTACTGACTAGTTGTTGTGAGTATGAGGAAAGGCTGAATGTGCCATTGTAAGCACACAGTAGGCTCATATAAAGTAACATGGAAAACCTGTATCTAGACAACCAGGACCATGACAGTCAGACAATCTAGGGACAAAATGGACAAAATGTGTGCTTTCAAATTGAGGTTTACCCCACATAACAGTATTTGGTCAGAGAAAGACCTTTAGACAGCGGTAGCTGTGCCAGACAGCCAGGGTATCTAGAAGGTGATGTGATGTAGCTAGAACTGTGTATTCTATGACAGGCACACAACCTTATTACCTAGGAATGCATCTCAGACGCTGTGTCCTTTAGTAAATGAAGGATGATTATGATTACTGGCACTGGCTCAAGATGTAGCCCCAAGATTTCATGACAACATGGAAGTGCCACACAACACATGAACATGAACTACAAGAAAGGTTAGAATTGTATGCCCAGGTAAGGTGACCTCTGTGTACAAAAAACCAAAAAGGCATTTTCGGATACCCCGCCTAAAACAGAAGGCTAGGCTACGGAAGCTTGAGGCAGCACTCTAACCCCATAAGAGGTGAAGAGCAGAGAGGCCGCTAATGCACAGGCTCACTAGCAACATACCTAAATCAAAGGCTGGGGCTGACCTAAATAACTTCATAACCCAGTTATAAACCAACATGCATTAAATTATTCTTTAAACAGATACATCATGCTATAAAAGGTAAACAAAACAGAACAACTTCTTAGTCAGTGTTCTATCACGGTGAAGAGACACCATGACCACAGCAATAGCAACTCTTATAAAAAAAATATTTAATTGCAGCTGGCTTACAGTGTCAGAGGTTTAGACCATTATCATCATGGTGGGAAGCATGGCAGCATACAGACAGAAATGGTGCTGGACAACTAGTTGAGAGTTTTACATCCAAATCCCTACACATCCGGAAGAGAGATGCTGGGCCTGGCTTGAGTACTTGAAATCCCAAAGCCCACTCCAGTAACACACTTCCTCCAACAAGGCCACGACTCCTAATCCATGTCAAGTAGTGCCACTCCCTAATGACCAAGTACTCATATATATGAGCCTAGGGGACATTGTTATTTAAGCCACCACAAAGAATGCTTGTTGCTTACAAAGGACCCAGGCTTGGCTGGCAGGACCCACATGAAAGCTCACTACCACCATAAGTCCATCTCCAGGGGGATCTGACACTCTCTTCTGGCCTCCACAGAAACTGGCATTCACATGCCATAAACTCACACAGATGCCTAAAAAGGAATGAAAGCCAGGCAGTGGTGGCACACGTCTTTAATCCTAGCACTTGGGAGGCAGAGGCAGGCAGATTTCTGAGTTCGAAGCCAGCCTGGTCTACAGAGTGAGTTCTAGGACAGCCAGGGCTACACAGAGAAACCCTGTCTCGAAAAAACAAACAAACAAACAAACAAACAAATAAAGGAATTAAAATAAATACATATTTAACAAAGTGGCTGGAGAGATGGCTCAGCAATTCAAACAGCACACACTGCTCTAGCAGAGGGCCTGTTTCAGTGGCCAGCACCTAAACGGGCTGGTTCCCAGCCATCTCCAAGTGTGTCTGATGCCTTCTTTTGATCTCTACTGGCGGCTGAACTTAAATTAAATGCATAATCCTCCCCATCACACATAATTATAAACAACAACTATTTCAAAACACACGCACGCACACACACACACACACACACACACACACACACACACACACACACACACGAATGACACTGCAGAAAAGCTGATAGCATACTATACTATACGATACTCCCACAAACTAACACTTTCCTCATAGGATTTCCCACCAGCTAGACCCACACTGCACCTGTGTCGAGGGAAGAGATGCACATCCAGGGGCGTTCCTGTTCATCTCTGGACTGGGACTCTGGTGCTGTTCATGTTTGCCTGTATTTAAAGCTCTACTTATGTATCTCTCAGTGTAGTAAGAGGCAAGTGAGCAGCTCTGTTCTTAGCAACTATGTATGGTTAAATTCAAACAAAAAATGAGGCAAAACAATTAAAAGACTAAACTTGCATAAATGCAATGAAAAGATTTAATTCATCAGAAATTACCAGCTGGGCATGGTGGCATATGGCTTTAAATGCAGCACCCTGGAAAGGGCAGATGGATCTACAGAGCTAGCTCCAGGACAGTCAAGGCTACACAGAAAAACCCTGTTGAAAGAGGGGGCTAGGACCAGCATGTGAGAGAATAGAAAAACGGCTTTGCTAATAAAGGGCTGTGAACCTGAAGCCCAAGCTAGACCTTCAAAACTCCTTTCAAAGGAAAGAGGCCAGGCATGGCGGTACATGGTTGTGACCCAGGCACTGGAGAGGGAGTGAGGACGATCCCCAGGACTTGCTGGTCAACTGGTTTAACCTGACTGGTGAGCTACAGGCCAGTGAGAGACCCCAATCTCAAAGGAAATAACATTGCTGGGATGGCACCCCCCAAGGTTGTCCTCTGGCCTCTACATGCCCATGTACACACATGCATGCACACAAACACACATGCATTTTAAAAAGCAAATAAGTACGCACTTGAAAACACCACTTTATTAATGTAATGTCTTTTTTGTTGTTTTTTCTCTAAGAATTAATCTAGAAAACTGAGTTCAAATCCCAGCAACCACATGGTGGCTCACAACCATCTATAATGAGATCTGACACTCTCTTCCGGGGTACACTGAAGACAGCTACAGTGTATTTACATATAATAAATAAATAAATCTTTAAAAAAAAAAGAAAAAACCATATCAAGTGAGGTAAGACAAATACAGCTATCTCTCATGTGCATATTGCTTCTAATTTTAAACATAAATAATTTTGTAAGTGTATATTCAGACCAGGAAACCAAAAGGGGCCCTAATGAGAGAGTTGGAAAGGTAGAAGACCAGCTGTGATTTGAACACTGAAGGGGGACTGGGGCTGAATGGTAAAAAATGGGGCTGGGCTAGGAGATAACACAGAGAGGCATCTGGCCTGCACTGATCCCAGCAAAAGAAAGTGTGAAGGAAATTGCTATGGGAAACAGTTATTCTGTATGCCAATTAAAAAATTTTAATTTAAAAATTAATAGATCTATGTGGCTTGATTGTGACTTTGCAAACAAATGTTATATACTGACATTTCCAGCCTCTGCTCTTGTTAACCTGAGAACATGAGAAATTTAGGATTATCAAATGAACAAAAGCTATGCTGACTCTAATAAACTGAGGGGGAGCCATTAACTAACAGCGCCCTCTAGTGTTGTAATAGTTAGCTGGTACTGGTAAAGGTTTTAAAAAAAAAATACAACATTTCCTAGATCTGGAGCCACACAGTTCAGTCAGTGGTAGAGTGCTAGCCCAGCCTTGCAAGGCCTGGGACTGAACCCCAGCATTGGGATAAAAAGTTAAAGAAAATTTACTTTGGACATTTTCAACATAAAGAACAATATTAGATTACGTTTATTTTATGTTCAACTTACTTGTGATGCTGACTCATACAGCAACTTCTGTGTTAATAACAATGAACTCTTACTTCTCATTCAATTAATAATTCAACCTGGGCTTTGCAGCCCAGCCTACATTTTCCAGCATATCATGAAGCTAGACACAGGCAGCTCTGGGCGATGGGCTGGCTGTGGGGAGAGGCCCCCCTTCCTTCTTCCTGTGACTGCAGGGACCATCTAGTACTAAACAGTGTGTTTAAAAAAAGAAGAAGAAGGGCGTGGGGGGAGACTGTGAAAAAGAAGTTTCTGTTTCATTATTTGGACATATTAAACCCCAAACTACTCCCCACCCCCACACACAGAGACATTTTATACAAAGCCATCTGCAGGTCTCTGGTTTAGTCCCAGCACGGCAGAAGATAAAAGGAGGAAGAAATCTCATAGTCCCCCTGCTCCCTAAGTGCCAGGGATTCAAGCACACCAGACAAGTATTACTGAGCTATCCCCCAGCCCAATAAACATTTAATATTCAGGAGAACTATAATGATCATATTTCAAAGACAAGCAAGCTGCACATTTAAAATAAATGTAGAAACAAAACCTGGGCAGAGAACTGACAAAGTTACCCAAGCCTAGAAGCGCAGTGGGGAGAAGCTGCAGGTTTCCTTCTGTGGGGCCAGAGTCTGTGGGAGAAGAAAGGGGTCACTGTTTGCCTTGGCGCACACTTAGTTAACTGCCTTCCTTGGCATCATGTAACGCTGCCCACTGATCTATAATCTCAAGGTATGTATGACTGAATGTGTGCCTGTGAGCACTTGGATAACTGAAAAAGTAGAAGTTACTTCACCCACAGGGAACAACCTCCTCCACGTTCAAATCCTATCCCAGTATCCCAGTGGGGACAGGGCAGGAGGGAGAGTGGGGGCTGACATGCACATGGAGCCCAGAGGCCCTCTCTGCTAAGCATGTGCAGCAGCAGGCAACTGCAGTATGGTAAACCAGTGAGAAAAAAACCTCCTTATTCTGAGCACCACCCCCTGTAGTCACCTATTTCATTTCTAGTAATCAAACAGGATACATCAAATTAAACCATATTCAAAACCTGTAAGGGAAGAGGGGGTCACAGACATGTGTATATAGTGTTGTTAAATGAGGCAACTCCTTCATGTCCTCACAGGAATAGTGTGCTGTGATGTATACAATATTTACCTTCAGCCTATATCAGGCGGTCAGTGAGAAGCTGGGGGTGGGTGTACCTGATGACTTAATGACCTAAAACAGGAAGGTCAGGGTTGAGGCGGCAGATTAATGGAATGCTATATAAGCTGTAGGGGAAGGAAATTTAATAATTTTTTTATTTAAAAATATTTAAAAAAAATAAGATTTAATTAACATTTGTAAATGTATGATTAAGAATGTCACCTTATTACCAAATTTATCTCCAGTTGAATTCAACAGACCAAAAAATTCACAAAATAAGTAAATTGGGGCTGGAGAGATTGCTTGGCCACTCAGAGCATGCTGCTCTTTGTAGTTTGGCTCCTAGCACCCACATCATGTGGCTCACACCTACTTATAACTCCATGTAACTCCCAGCTTCAGAAGGATCTGACTCCTCCACGGGCACCTGCACATAAACCACATACACGTCAGTAAAATTGATAAATGAATAACAGGACTGGTCCACTGAAGAAGCTTGTGAGTAAAAAGTAGGTTTCAGGTCAGATGAAGATATGTGACCACCTTGGAGCCCACAGGAAAATAAGAGAACCAGAGACCAGCTATGAAAAAGCACACAAGAGGAACTTCAGAATAAGCCTGACCGAGGACAGGAGGCCCTGCAAGCTCAAGATCCCTAAGCCGAATGTCACAAGGAGAGCTGCTACCATGCATGGAGGTCAGGCTCCTGAAGAATACTGCAGGCTGGAGGCAGGTGAGCAATGCAGGTGAGGCTTCCTCTCCAAATACAAAGGCAGAAGGGAAAGAGCTGAGGTAGAGTGGGTAGTATAGAATGCCTGAATTCAGAATGCCTGAAAAACCTAAGTGCCTGAGGTGTATGCAAGTAAACCAAGCATACACAGCCACACATGTGTGCACCCCTACACACACACTCTCTCTCTCCCTCTCCTCCAACCCCCTCCAGGGCCACAGCATTTACCAGCTGAGCCCTGCTGTGCTGTAATGAACTAGCATGCCAGCCCTTGGGGATCCTCTCTGACTTTTACATTAGATATTACATTAGTCAGGGTTCTCTAGAGTCACAGAACTTATGGCAGTCTCTATATAGTAAAGGAATTTATTGATGACTTGGTCTGTAGTCCAACTCCCAACAATGGCCAGCAGTCCAAGGATCTAGCAGTTGCTCAGTCCCACAAGGCAAGCAGGAAGAAAGCCTTCCTTCTTCCAATGTCCTTATATAGGTCTCCAGCAAAAGGTGTGGCCCAGATTAAAGGTGGGTACCACCACACCTTTAATCCCAGATGACCTTGAACTCGTAGATCTTCCTATCTTAATCTTCTGGGATTCATAGTCACTATGCCTCAAGATCTCCATGCCAAGATTCAGGTCAGAAACTTGTATCTCTCAGCCTCCAGATTAGGGCCACAGGTAAGCCCACCAATTCTGGATTGTAGTTCATTCCTGGATTGTAGTTCATTCCAGATATAGTCAAAGTTGACAACCAGGAATAGCCACTACAGATATGTTCTTGTCCCTTTCCTTTCTTGGTGTTTTCAAAACTCAGCAGGCTAACTGAAGGCTCACCTGGCCTCTAGACTTCCCCACGTCTCTTTCTGTGCTGAGGATTGTCAATACACTGCTAACAGGACTATAGTTCTGCGTGAGCATTCTTATAAAAATATAAAATATATAAAAGTAGGTATGGCATCTACAATTCAATAAATAATAAAATTACAAAATAATTTTAAAAGCTCTAGCTGGAAAGCATACATACAATACAGCTAGTTAGAGTGCTGTCTGGGACAATGTCTCTAGTCATCCAATATCATCAATCAAAAGCACCAGGAGTACATTTCAAAGAATGTATCTTAGTTTAAAATAGAATACACTTAAATTTTTCATTAAGAATGCTCACTAAAATTCTAAAGACAAATGGGAAAACACTAATGCCTAAAAATAAAGACATGTCCAAATCATGGAAACATATAATATACACATATATTATATACATTTAAAATATGGTAAGGAGGCTAAGAAGGCTCAGAGGTTAAGAGCATTTGCTGCTCTTGCAGAGAGCCCAGCATCAGTTCCTAGAGCCCACAGGGTAGCTTACAACCATCCTAACCCCAGTTCCAAGGACCTGCTCCTACTCTGACCATCGTGAACAGGCACGCACATGGCACCCTTGCATACACATGCAGGCAATTCACACACAGAACATTGAAATCCTAGGGAGGAAGAAAGGCAGGGCAGTAAGCACTTTAGCTGCAGAGTCCACAGCCCTCTCCAGGCACTAGGAAACTACTATGCGCTGTGTGAATGGATTACTCCACAGCTCCTGGAAGAGTGGCTTACATTATACAAACCCTAAATTCCAAAGCTTAGAAGCCAAAAATGTATTATCTAATGGTAGACTTCTCAGCGTAGATTAATGACTACAATTAATTTCACTTTTTATTTTATTTAACATAACTACCAGCATGTGACTTCTATTATAATTGTGTAATTTATCTCAATTAAGTACACACTAGAAAATTAGAGAAGAAAATGCTGTTTTAGGGCACACAAGCGTGTGATCATGTCCACACTACATGTTAAAGATATGAGCCTGGAGACTGGGTCTAGAGAGACGGCTCAGTGGCTAAGAGTATGTCCTGATCTTCTAAAGGACTTCTTACTCTAGGGATCCATAACATCTAAGCTCCACACTCCCTAGGTGCATGTGCACATACATTCCCACCCCACAACACACACAGAATTAAAATATTTTTAAAGAAAGAGTAGGGATGTGCAGTGGCATAAAACCTTTAATCCCAGCACTCTGGATGGCAGAGGCAGGTGGATCTCTACGAGTTCAAGGTCAACCTGGTCTACAGAGCTTGTTCCAGAATAGCCAAGGCTACATAAAGAAACCCTGTCTTAAAAAACAAAACAAAAGCCAGGCGGCAGTGGTGGCGCACGCCTTTAATCCCAGCACTCGGGAGGCAGAGGCAGGCAGATTTCTGAGTTCGAGGCCAGCCTGGTCTACAGAGTGAGTTCCAGGACAGCCAGGGCTACACAGAGAAACCCTGTCTCAAAAAACAAAAAACAAACAAACAAAAAACAAAACAAACAAAAACACAAGATCATAAGATAGGGAGGAAGGAAGGAAGAAGAAAGAAAGAGGGAGGGAGGGGAGAGAGAGGGGGAGGAAGGGAGGGAGCCAGAGAGATGACTCAGCAGTTAAGAGCATTTGTTGCTCTTAGAGAGGATTTGAATTCTCAGTACCCACATGACAGTTCATAACTACCCACAATTCCAGTGCCAGGGGATCTGATGCCCTCTTCTGACCTTTGCAGGCACCAGGCACGCATGTGTTGCATATATACACATTTAAGCAAAACAGATAGACACACAGACAGACTACATATACCATAAAATAAAAATAAGTCGTATAAAAAGAGTATGTCTCAATTTTCTCTTGCCTTGACAGGGCATCATGACCAAGGCAATTCATAAAAGAATTTATGGGGCATACGGTTTCAGAGGGTCGTAGTCCATGATGGCAGAGCAGCAGCAACAACAGCTAAGTGCTTACTTTCTCTTTTTTTTCTTTTTCCTTTTTTGGGTTTCTCTATGTAGCCCTGGAACTCACTCTGTAGACTAGGCTGGCCTCAAACTGAGAAATCTGCCTGCCTCTGCCTCCCAAGTGCTGGGATTAAAGGCATGCACAACCACTGCCCGGCCCAAGTGCTTAATTTCAAATGGCAAGTAGGAGGCAGAAAGAACTGAGGACACAGTCTTTTGAGATCTCAAGCTCACCTGTGTGATACGCCTCCTAATCCTTCCAAATTGCCACCAATAGGGACCAAGCATTCAAAGCATATGAGCCTATGGGGGCAATTCTCATTCAAACAACCATAGCATATTATCTTCTGATAAGCTGATTTTCACATACAAAGCCTCTAACTCAGTGGTTCTCAACCTTTGTAATGCTGCAACCCTTTAATACAGTTCCTTGTGTGGTGGTGACTACCCCCCTACACCAGAAAATTATCTTGTTGCTACTTCATAACTGTAATTTTACTGTTTACTGTTGTGAATTGCAATGTAAATATCTGATGTGTAGGATATCTGACCCAGCACCAACTTGCTGATTTAAAACTATTTCTCTCTAGCTGAAAAGGCAAGAGTCCTGACCTACCTGCAATCTCCCTCATGACCACCATTACACAACCAGCCATCTTTTTTCTCTCCTTCTTATGCAAGTCACCATGAGTTTACAAGGTTCCTGAAACTACTTAATTTCTTTGGTAAATATTTAATTGTCTTGTTGCTAAGAATCACACCATAAACAGTTTTTATATAACATGTTTGATAGTCAGAAAGTAAGAAGGTGACGTCAACACCACACAGACCGCAAACTCAAAACAAAATTCCAAACACAGTAAGCTCTCTTGGGAACAGATGCCAATAGAACAAGAACTCCTCACTGCTGAAAACTGTTAATGGGGCAGATACCCACATCCTTCTGCATGTGTGTACCTCTAGCTGTTTCTAGATTGCTCCTCAAGCATGCTCCTGGCTCCAAACACACCAGGTGTTCTCAGCTATGAAGCCAAGTACTGTGCTGTCAAATGCTTGCTCTCAGTCATGAAGATCATAAGTCTGTTCTTAGCTTAGGACAAGCTTAGTATCTCTGGTGCAGTACTGACAGTCTTAAAGCAAATGGAATGAGCTGAATCATACAGCTTTCTGACTGTGACTGTGGTCTATGCACTGAGGTGGGAATGTACCCATCTAGCTGGACAGTCTGGAGTGAATGAGAAAAACACAACATACAATCTACACTTGTGAGTAAGAGCCCCAGTGGGACTTGGAGCTAGTCTCACAGGTTGACCAGAATCAAGAAGGAAGTGCTCATGAAATCTAGTGGGTAGGGAGAGAGGTATGTAGAGTCTTCAAGCATGGAAAATAGCCACAACACACACAGCAAAGTGAAGGAAAACTTATCCTTCACAGAGCCACCTCAAGGATGTAAATGGAACACAGCTTTGGGAACCTAAGTTTGAGAATTCACTGCACAATCATCTCAAGAAGGAAGATCAAGAGGCTATAAGGCCAGGTGTGGTAGCCCATGCCTTTAATCACAGCACTTGGGAGGTAGAGATAGGCAGATCTGAGTTCATAGCCAGTTTGGTCTACGTAGTGAGATTCAGACTAATGTAGTGAGACCCTGTCTCAGAAGGAGGAGGAGGAAAAGGAGGAGGGGAGGAGGGGGGAGAAAAGAAAGAGGAGGAAGAAGAGAAAGAAGAAGAAGAAGGAGAAGGAGA